>NC_051185.1:67922536-67961251 GCF_013339695.2 Rhipicephalus sanguineus | reverse complement strand
CAGACACACGCACACACACGCGTGCCACACACACACACACCAGCACACACACACACACACACACCACACACACACACCACACACACACACACACACACACCACACACACAACACACACACACACACACACACACACACCACACCCTAACTTGAATAACCTTTCCTGTCCTGTTCCTGCGTCGTCTCCCGGTACACCGCGAGGCAGAAAACTTCTATCTTGCATTTTTCATTTGCCTTTATTAATGTTTGGTTCACCTTGTCTTTTATTTTGCATTTTTATTGGCAGTTTACAATGACGTCCAGGCTTTGAAAGTGCATAAGGAGTTAATGACCGATCTTTCCCCTCGACTACTGCAGTATGGTACCACAGCCACCCGCGTAAGCTGTTTGCCGTGGTGTCTTGAAATGTTCCTGCATGCCACCATTCCAAAGCAGCATCTAAAACGAAATGTCGAAGGCTACGGTTGCTGAACAATTCCTATTAAATGTTTACGTGCCTGCTATTGCGATACGCCTTTTTCAAAGTAGGCATAGCGCTGACGACAGAAATATTCTAGCTTGTATAGGCACTTGTAGAGCACTTACACACATTTATCTTAAAGGGTAGCCCAGAAAAAAAAAACACGATGACACAAGGCAGAAAAGGACACACGACAGCGCTGACGAGCAAGTAATTTCATTAGAAAGCACTTGTCGCGTGTCTTCAGAGAATGCAAGCGCAAAGCAACACTCAAACAAGGAAGGGATACGTTGACAGGACGGGCGCTAGATATGTCAACGTGTCTTTTTCTTGTGTGAGTGTTGCTTTAAGCTTAAGATTTCTAAGTTCAGTAATCACCAACTAGCCCACATTTCTAAGCTTGAACGCATGTCCTCGTTTTCACGCTCACTTGCAACATTTCCAGCCAGTACCAGCTCACACAAATGTCCAGTCCCCTACAGACGTCCTGCTAAATAACAAGGAATAGGCTTACGAGGCATTGCGGTGTTTTATTCGGGATGATTTGCCGCGAGGCATATAAAAATAATTGGCAGGTAATCAAGGGCTTCTAAACGGACTTTGTGGAAGAACCACAGCAAAGACACGGCAATCTTGTTGTCCGTCATCCAACAGCTCAAATGTTCGGGGAGGTCTGGACTGGGCGTTATTCAAATCTTAGCATCAGCCGCTTTCCAGGGCACATTAAAACCACTTGTGTAGCATAATATTTTCATTGGAGTCGCACACCTGGAACGTTGTGTTGTCGTGCCCTGCCTTCCAAGCCCAGGTTATGTATATTGTTCAGGCCACTCCATCCTGAAGCCTCCGAAGGGGCTTACGGCTGGAGACTTCTTTTCTTGTACCGTTTGCAACTAATCCTCCTATGCTTCTGTATTTACTTTTCCGCACGTCTTGGTGAAAGATATCGACAATAAACAACTTCATACTACGGAAAAAAAATTCGGAGGAGCTCGGGGCTCGTCCAGGGCCCTCGTGGCATACAGCAGCGGATTCTTTACGTTGCAGCTGACTAAGGCTCACTTCGAAAGCTAGTTCATTTGCTAAGGATTTTTGGGCTGTGGGGGGAACTAGTGGTGCACCTCTGCAGCCTCGCATCGTTTGTCGAAGGGACCCTGGTTCTACGCACTTTTCGTCCGGTCTGTTGTTTTCGCCGGCGCTGTTTTACTTCTAATATGAACGAACCAGCCCAAAAGTACAACATTGACATTATTGGATGTGGGAAAAGGATGACAAAAAGAAACAATTTGGAGCGATATGGAGAGGATGGCATAGAAAGGAGAAAGGATGAATACTTATTGATCAGTGCGAAACAACGAAGGAAGAAAAACAGAAGACGAGCTCTGTGTCTAAAGTGCACGCATGAGGTTACTCGAGTCTGAACTCTCAAAAATAAAGAAAACTAAAAGGCATGTAAGGGAAAAAGAAAGAATGAAGGTCAAATGGGGTTTCGTTTTTCTGCACTAATGGGAACTGGGAGCGGTGGACGAAGGAGTGAAACTTGCTCCTACAGCTTGTGAAGCTAAAAGCATTAAATGGCTAGCATATGAACATGAGAGGTGCTACAACATAGGATGACTCATATTCTTCTTTTAAATCAACACCTGTGCATAAAGTGGGTGTGCTTTTTTATTTTCAGTAGAAGAGGCGTGGCAAAGAGGGTGAAGAAATGAGACTCGAACCAATGAAGCCGAGTTCTAGGAATATATAGGACAACTGAGCGTGTAAAGAAAAACTCGAAGTAAACAACTTGTTTATACTCATCCAAATGTGAAACCTGCTGCGACGGGGAATTTAATTCAGCAAGACTTATGATAATAAAAGAAACGATGTGCATGAAATAAAAGAAAAAAAACAAGATTGTTATTGGTGTTTTGGTGAGCCCTTTACTGACCGGTTTAAAAAAAAAAAACAGAAATCGGAAAAATATATGACAAATGGACTCAAAACGACAAGTAATTTTTCCTGACTGAAAATTTTATGTGTTCATTAAAATGCATTAAAATTGTGAATGAGAAAGATCTCTGTACTTCCTGTTCCTGCTGGAACGACAGTTTCACTGCCCAATATAAAGGTTATTTTTTTCAAAGCTGTTGACCTGCCACTTCTAAGTAATCTGCTAAAATTTTTGAGAAGCTTCTTAGCTCTTTCCGCGGGATGCCCGCAGAATGTAACATTAAGTGGTTGTGCAGTATCGCCGGCATATCTCTTACGGCACGGTGAACATCCCAGCATCTAAATAAATTTTTAAATTAGTGCAGTATGCGCTGGATTTAATTTCGCGCACGAAAGTATTGCAGTGCTTCCAACTTTAACGCAATTTTTAATGTGTTATTTGCATGTCTTACACTTGATACAAGATTAAGCTAATAAATTGAGAGCATGTTCTGTTGGCGACACAGCGAGTATTGACTTTTCCATGAATTGCCTTACAAAAAAGGATTTAGACAGTCTATAGACTGTCTAAAAATGGGGTTAGACAGCCTATAGTCTGTCTATATCCATTTTTGTAAGGTTTACACATCTCTGAATTTCTCGCGGTGAAAAGCGGCCCTCAGTACTTCCGGAAACGAGTCGGTAAGGCACTCATCGCATCATAATATTGAAGATTACTTTTGTGAAGCATTATGTTCGTGAGTACACGAGAGTATAGTGTCATCAATGCTAGCTATGATAGTAGCGGAAATTGGGCTATATTAAAGCGAATACTGATCTCCATTCTAATATGCAGGCGCCTTTGCAAGTCTTGTTTTCGGGTGGTTTTACTTTTTCGGTTAGGTCTGTTTTTCAGATTGCTTATCGCAGGTTACCCCTACCATTTTACGCGTTTTACCTGCCCCACAAATATTCCAGCTGTACGCGTGATGGATAGTATGACTTCAGTATTACTGTCCGTTCATGGTTTTCCCATAGACCTTCGTTTTTTTCCTTCACAATGTCGGTGTTCAATATCAGCTGTAGCGTGCAGCAAGGGATTCTCGTAAATTAAGTATACTGTAAACGTGATGAAAATAACCAACGTGTGTGTGTAGCGTGCTTCTGCCGCAGCACTCTCATAAAGGAAACATGTTATCTATTGGGTAAGGATAGGTGGATGCGTTTAGTAAAAATGATATTGACAGCTATAATTCTAACTGTGCCTTGAAGATATTGGTGTGTTTCGGTGCGGAAAGGGTACACGCGTTTTGGATGTAGAATATATTGCATGCATACTTCTTTCATATCACGTGTGCACGTTTTTCTCTTTTATACAATTTCCCTTAGCACACTTATTCGCAAGCGCCCAACGCATCTGGTAGCGGGTCAAGTAAGCGCTTGTGCATTGCTTTCCGTTGTCGGCATCAAACTTGCACTGCCTGCCAAAATGTATTCGTGCCGGAAAGTCCGATGAAACTGCCTTTTGAGAAAAGCACTTTCTACCAGAACGAAGACAGCTTTTTCACTGAAAAATTTGGGTCCGTAAACATTAATAGTGTGACGACTGCTAATCACTCCGGGCTCAATGCACTAACATTAAAGAAAAAGGTTGATTTAATCGGCATTCGTAGGCTTCAGTTTTGAAATTGCGAATGAGCTAGGGTGCCCTAAACGCTTGATAAGGAGAGGGACAGAAAAAAAAATCGGCAGATCCCACGTACCGTGGGTACCGATGTAATGCGAAACATACGGCGAAAAGGTGAATGTAGAGTAATTTTTTACATTGAGTGAGACGTTACGAAATGACGCTAAAGATAGGCGAAAATGGTATACGAACACATATATGTTGCAGAGTCGCACATCTGTTATAAAACCAGTTGTTTACAGTTGCGTAACAATGCGAACAGCAACATGGGTATTACCAACAACAGACGAGGTAAGTCAGTATGTATAGTGCTTATACTTGTCCTTTATGATGGAGAACGGCCGCACGTTTCACGAAACCTTGTGCATGTGTGGAAGGGGTGCTTCAGAGTTCTCACGTAGATGGTGGCGAGCGCAATGTCTTAGTTATTGTGATTGATGTGCGCAATGCAGACCTGCTTGTCTGTGTGTTCGGTGTCTGGCGGCCGACGAAGTGGGATGCGGCCTACGTCGAAGTTGCACATCGCCGTGTTCTTATATGTGCCCACAACGCCGCAACTACAATGAAGCCGCTTGCTGTGGACGACACATTGGAATCCCGTGATTGCTGTGGACTTATTGCTCCAGGTTTCAGAAAGTGCTAACACGCCAATTTCTGTGAGCGGAGCGTCTTTTTCGAGGTCGTGCACGTGCGCATGCACAGACTGTACGTTGAGAGCGGCGAGCCTGAGGTGATTGTATTGGTTGTGGCACTGAATGACGGCGGTAGCCCGGTCCATGTCAATGTCTAGAGGCCTGTTTGCTAGCCCTGTCATGTCGTCGACAAACTGTGTCGACAGAGCCGGCGACATGTCAGAACCTAAGTCACATTTTGCGCTGGTGAGGTATAAGCCGTCGAGGCTGGTAGCCCTGGAAAGTGCTACGTAGATCAAGTTCAGTGAATGGCGCTCGTCGTATCCGAAAACTAGCTACTCGTATGTGACCCTTTGTGACTTATATATAGTTGTGGCGTTTGCTTGCGTAAGAAAAAACTGTCCTCTTGCATGACATATTTTTCTGCCGTATATCGTGGTTGTGGTGGTTCGCAGTCCCACGGGCACCCATTTAAGTTCTATTGAGGGTTATGAGGGTTATAATCTACCACTATCCCTCAAGAGGAAGGTATATAAGAGCTGCATCTTACCGGTACTTACCTACGGAGCAGAAACCTGGAGACTTACAAAGAGGGTTCAACTTAAATTGAGGACGACGCAGCGAGCGATGGAAAGGGAAAATGATAGGTGTAACCTTAAGAGACAGGAAGAGAGCAGAGTGGGTCAGGGAACAAACGGGGGTTAATGACATCATAGTTGAAATCAAGAAGAAGAAATGGATATGGGCCGGGCACGTAGCACGTCGGCAGGATAACCGGTGGTCATTAAGGGTAACTGACTGGATTCCAAGAGATGGCAAACGCGTGAGGGGGAGACAGAAAATCAGGTGGGTAGATGAGATTAAGAAGTTTGCAGGTATTACGTGGCAGCAGAAAGCACAGGACCGGGTTGATTGGCGGAACATGGGAGAGGCCTTTGCCCTGCAGTGGGCGTAGACAGGCTGATGATGATGATGATGATGATGATGATGATGATGAGGGTTATGCGGCAGCGATGTGCTTCGTCCTGGCCGGGACGGCAACGCTTACCGTGGACATTGCAAATTCAAGCCACAGTTGCAAAATGTTGCCGTGTTCATCACGCTCGATATACAACAAGGTAACCATGTTCATTAACGAGAACATCGCTTAACTCAATGTTGGCCGTGATCATGTACGGCTTGACGATGCTCATGTAAATTGAAGGCGGCAGGCTAATAATTCCATGCCGCTTGCGTTCACGTTGGCCACCTTGGTCAGGGCATCCTTGTGCACCTGCTGGTTCTTATAGCCAGTTATGGTATCGCATACGGGATGACATAACACGTTGTCCGCAGCATCGAGGCAACTTGCGTTGTAGCGGTCGACGTCCGCATTACTAAAATATAGCCGTATGCCAGGGCACTTAACGGCGGCTTCTTCGCGTGTTACAAAGCGGCTCTCAATCAATCTGACGCCATCCTCGGTCAGAATGATGCCATCGCCCAGCCTCAGATTAAAAGAAGAGAACACTGCGTCATTCTGGCGGACCACGTGGACGACTGAGTGGCAGTCTAGCGTCCTCCAGGGTTGTTCTGTCTTCAACTCCCTCACTTGCCTTGCATTTCAATGTGTATGTTCGCCGTTAATGTGTTCGTTGAGACCCGTGGCACATACCCGCATAGCATGAACTGTGGTATGCGGGTATGTGCGACACATGACTGAGGGAAAAGATTTCATGACGTACGCGACAGGCGTTTTGCGTTATTCATGTCATGGCCAGTGAGTGAATCGCGTTCGTCATACAATAATTCCATGCTATGCCAATTTTGGTATATTACAAGTTATGGGGACGACCAGGAGAGCGCCCAGACGTAGGCGGCTAGATAGATAGATAGATAGATAGATAGATAGATAGATAGATAGATAGATAGATAGATAGATAGATAGATAGATAGATAGATAGATAGATAGATAGATAGATAGATAGATAGATAGATAGATAGATAGATAGATAGATAGATAGATAGATAGATAGATAGATAGAAACGGCCAAAGTGCCTGAGGTTCGCTAATAAATGCGTCGCATTTAATAATCTTTTATTTGAGGAAGCGCAGTTTGCGGCCTACGTAGGTGGCCGCCTTATTCCAGGTAGGCGCTGCCCATAGCCATCTCGCGTTCTCGTTTATTCAGGATTCTCTGATTATTCACGTTCGAGTCTGATAGCTTGGCATCCTACTGATCTTCGCTTAGTATTGTCATGCCTACGGTGCCAGGGTTTTGTGCACATGTCCATACCATGAGGAACAGTGTATGTGCGGCGTCAATGTGCATGGAGGTGTATGCGTGCTCAGTGGATAAACTTCGGTGCAGTAGGATACTGTGAACGTAAGTATGATTTGCGATTTCGCGAGTGTTACAGCCTCTTTCTTAACAAAACCAACAGACAATGAAGTCAAGCACGCCACGGACAAGATTATTTGTAGTATTTAACTGTAGCGTAGTAATTATGACATATATCGAAAGGAGTTAAAGTGGACGAAAAGACGACTTGCCGAAGCTAGAGACCGAACCGGCGGCCTTCGGATAACGCGTCTGACGCACCACCAATTGAGCTGCAGTGGTGGTCCTTCACCGTTGTGCTTTATTGGGTTTTCCTGTGGGCGTATTTATTTTTTTTATTCTTCACGGTTTAATTTTTCACATTTATATCATAATTACTACAATACTGTTAAAACAGTACAAAGAACGTCCATTTGACCTTTCTTGGCTTCATTGTCTGCTGGTTGTCACTAAAGGCATTAATTAAGTCATCCGGGACGGGACGAGGGAAGTCGACAGGGAAACGATCGCCGCTGTAGCTCAATTGGTAGAGCGCTAGAAGCCTTATCCGAAGGTTTTAGGTTCGTCCCCTGCCGGCGGCACGTTGTTTTTTAGCACACTTTGATTATTTTCAATTTATGTCACAATTACTACGCTACAGTTAAAAAGAGCAAGTACTGTCTGCTATGCCTTTTTTGGCTTAATTGTCTGTTGGTTTTCACTGGCTTGTTTTTTATTTATATACGAAAAAACGCCAGGCCTGCGCTGAAACCGCAGCACAGTCACAGCGAAAGCTGGAAGAGCGGCGTTTGTAGAGCCCGTTAAGCTCTCTTGGGGCTACAATACAAGTACACTAGAAAGGTACCCGCTATGCCATAAATCACAATTTTTGTGATGTTGGGAAGCACCTACTAAACCATTATTCGTCATTCTGCGGAGAAGCGAGGCACCAGCTACATGTCTGTAAGGTGTGGCATACTTTTCTTCTTCTTCTGGCACGACACACTTGGGACATAAACTAGTAGTGGGTAGTCTGCTGAGTCTGCTGAGTGGGTAGTCTGCATTATGTGCACTTTGTTGACGCGACGACTGATGACGATGAAGAATTATGGCTCAGCCCTTTGTAATGGGTTGGAATCTTTAAACGGCCCACCAGTTATGTAGAGAGAGAGAGAGAGAGGTTTATTTACAGAAAGGCAGAGAGGTCGGCCTGAGCGATATTATGCTCTAGCGCTGCTACTCTACCCCGGGGGTGGGGAAAGGGAGAAAAAAAGAATGATGGATGACGATGGTAGTAAGAGAGGTGAGTATGTACAGTCCCGTCTAGGTGGTGCAGTGCTATAGCCGCGCATCCAGTCCAGTGGCTTGTAGGAAAGATTTGCAATGGGTGACGCCCGGTCGCTATTTCCCTCTCCCGTCATGCTGTATAACATACGTTGACGTGGGAGAGAGACGGGGGGGGGGCGACAAACATTACTGAGACCCCGAGGAAATGGATCACGCGCTTATGGGCTTCCTTGGCAACCAATACAAGTGCACTTGCGAGGAACCCACTGCGCTATAAATCATTGTAATTTTACTGAGACCCCGAGGAAGTGGATCATGCGCTTATGGGCTTCATTGGTAACCAATATAAGTGCACTTGCGAGGAACCCACTACGCTATAAATTTTTCAGAAGAAGTAGGGCAGCAGGCACTGTGCCATTTTTCGTCATTCTACGGAGAGCGTTGGTATCTGCTAAACGCATGTAAGGCATTATGCGCACTTTGTTGATGCTGTGCCTGATGACGATGAAGAATTATGGCAGAGCACTTTGTAATGGGTTGGAAGCATTCAACAACATACTCGTTGCGCAATTCGCATTGTGTGACGCCTGGTTACAGAATTCGCGTTGTGCGACGCTTGGTGCTTATTTTACTCTTCTACCATGCTATATTGCATATGCTAATGTGGTTCCTTCCCGACATGAAGCCTGTATAGAACCTTTTTGGAAAGCAGTTTCAAGCACCGGCATGGCTCATATAGTATGCGAGTTAATGTTAAAATATTTTTGAACAGTTCGTTGAAGGATGTCCCAAAACAGAATGGCATCTTGCAGCTAATAAAACAGTGTTCTACTGTCTCTGGTACATCGCAGAGACGACAGTTAACTGAAGAAACAAAAATTACCTTTCATCTGCAACCATGATTTCACCGGCAGTGTATCAGTATGGAGTTTGTAAAAGAAGGTTTTTGTATCAGGAGAAAGATGCATTTCCGGAACTCGTTTTAGTACATCATGTCCTGGAAGGTGAGAATATAATGAGCGGTAAAGTGGAGGTTGAAAAAGCATGGATAACAATCCTTGTAGAGTCGCTTGCGTGATACTGTGTATAGATATTCTATGGAAAACCGGGCCTGAGAAACCGTACAGCGATGAAAACTTCCTGCATAAATCCCCACAACACGGGCGTACAGAGAAATCTGAGGAAACAATCAAGTCAGGTAAAGCATTAACAAACGTAATCTGCAAGAATGATCGAATAATGGGATGCGAACTGTCGCGAAAAAAGTAGAACCGTGAAACAATTTGCCATAGATATAAATGAACTAAACCCAGCCCTCCCTCCTTAACTGGCCTGAATAGGTTGTCCCGTCTCATTGGTTCAAACGTCGAAGACCACACGAAAGTTGCGAAAGTCCGATGAAAGCGCTGTATGTAAGATCGAGCGCAATGAATAAGTTGCAATACATACATACGTTACCTTCTCCCAACGTCTCTTGATGAAGTGCCCTTTGACATGTTTTTCCTTATGGGACTGCACAGTCTGTGGAAAACGCGCATGCAAGACCGTAATGCAGAACCAACCGCTGCTTCAAGTATGCATTTCATGCGTATGGCTCTCCATCTAAAGGACATTTACGAAGAACTTGACATAAGACCGGACTGGCACCCCATCTTGATGAGGTGTTCATCCTTACCAGCCTCCACGTGTAACAAGCTTTGAAGAGTGACTTTTCCTGCTTCTCTGGACTTGCACAGTATATATGCATGTAAGCTTTTGAATGCTTGTGCAGTGCTTGTGCGATTATTGTCGCTAAGTGAATGCATCACTACGTCATAGCGTTTGTGATAATTTCAAATACGCATTATAATAAATACCATGAAAGAAAAAAAAAAACCGGCATGGCTCAGAGGTTGAATACTGGGCTCCCACGCAGAGAGCCCAGGTTCGAACCTCGTTCCATCCTGGAATTTTTTTCTTATTTCGTTTTTTTTTCTTATTTCGAGCGATACTGGTTACGGACACCGGCGGCGGCGGCGGCGGACCACTACGGCGCCAAAAACGGCCGGTGAAATGATCTCATAACAGCTTTCGCTGTAAAACAAGGAAAGGCAGACTACGTTAGAGCCGGCTATGCATCATCATGATATCAACACTGAAGACCCGCCACGGTGGTCTAGTGGTTACGGTGCTCGACTGCTGACCCGAAGGTCGCGGGATCGAATCCCGGCCGCAGCGGCCGCATTTTTGATGGAGGCGGAAATGGTTGAGGCCCGTGTGCTTAAAGGGACACTAAAGGCAAATATTAAGTCGACGTTGATTCTTGAAATAGCTGTCCAGAAACCTCGTAGTGCTACTTTTATACCAAGGAAGTGCTTATTTTGAAATAAAATCACGTTTTAGTGGTCCGCATCGCGTTAGCGCACTTCAAATTACCCGCCTGAAATCAGACTTTCATACGTCACTGCTGCCGTGCCCAACGTTGCCCGCCTTTACTGCGCGGTCGCCGACACTAGTAGCAGCAGAGCGTAAGTAGCGGGACCCACACCAGCAACAACGGCCATCGAAGCTTGCCGCAATCGCCGCAGTCGCCGCAGTGGATGTGGACGGAGAACTTCACAACGAGACATTGGCTCGCGACGCTGGGCTGTACACCGCGGCAGTACGCGATCCCGAAACTACCACTGAGACGCGATCGCGTGAGCGAAGCAGGGCGCCGGGCGAAGCGCAGTTCGGCGAAAACGAAACCTTTGAACCACGCGCGCCGTTCCCCATGGCAACGCCGCAGATGTTATTTTTTCCATGAATCAAACGGAAACGAACAAACAGCATTTTATTACGCCTTTTGATGCATGGAAGGCTCGGTTTTTTATTGCTGCTAGTTCGATTACCGGTGACTTATTGTAGGCAGACTCTCATACGTCATCGGGATCACTTCGAAAATGTCCCACACGTGGCGCTCATCATGTGATACATTTAGCTTAAATTCTCGGTAAGTAGGGCACTGCTGCTGATAATATTGCCGTTTTAGAAGTTGTCATAGATTGAGCTTTCACTCTGACATAAATTGTTATTTGCCTTTAGTGTCCCTTTAAATTTAGGTGAACGATGAAGAATCCCAGGTGGTCGAAATTTCCGAACCCCTTCACTACGGCGTTCCTCATAATCATATCGTGGTTTTGGGACGTTAAACCCCAATAATTATTATTATCAACGCTGAAGAAACACAAAAAAAAACAAGGCAACTATGAAGAATAAGAAAACAAAAAATAAAATAAAATCAGAAGTACTATGTATGTACGTATACCATCTCCGGCGTATAAAGAAGGGACAGAGTCTAAGTACAGATTCCAATACGTACAAGTTGGTCGCGGAGATTACCGCGAATAGGGCCCGTACAGATATTTCTTTACGCACTTACATACATCTAGACTATGACGTTGTGTCTAACAAAGAACTTAGCCCCTGATGGACGCGCCTTCTCTCGTTGCCCCTTTTCTCTAGTTAGGCTTGGGGTGACGTGGCGGTGAGTTCTTCTGTCTAGCCTGTAGTGTTGCAAAATATCGCTGTAGCTTTTGGGAACGTAATGTTTCCTCCTTAGCGCGTCATGCGGAAAGGGAGGATGAAAAGAGTTGAAAAAAGTAAAAAAAAAAGCTTTTCTGCTACTCCTCGACCCCCGCGGTGAACGTATCTTCTGTTCAAAATCGCTCGGCACGTTACGTCCAATCAAATTATCATCGAACAACCAGTGTATCTGCCATGATACCTAACCTTAACCTTACGTCACTTGTCATGCGCAGAAAGCTGGCACGCCTCTGTGTCTTCCACAAATTATACCATCACCACCACACGCTAAAATCGCGTTTAATACAGCCTGCGTATTTCACATAGGCCCGCTTAGATCGCAATAACAAAGTGAACACTCCTCGAACTAAGACGTTAACGTGCTCTCATTCTTTCCTTCAGAAAAGATGCCATGACTGGAAACCCTGACGCATTGCGCAATGCATTAAACCTGTCAATTTTATTTCATTTGATGCGCACGTTACGCAATGACTTTTTCTTTGTAATTTCGGTTTATTTGAATGTATTGCGCTTTTCTGTTAAAATAGGCAGTCTGGTATTTTTTGATATTCCTGATTTTCCGTACTTTCACACTATATTGCAAGTGCTTTAGTTAGAATTATGTTTTCTTCTTTACCTTTATTTTTCGCCCTCCCCTCTGCAATACAGCAAAGCCCTGAGGGCAAAGCAAATACACTAAATAAATAGACAAATATCACGTGACGTCAGCAAATATCACGTGACGCCCGTTATGCCACGAGCAAAATGACGTTGATTGGCGTTCGAAAGTAAACAAATACTTATTCTTGTCAACAGAGGAAAACTTGGCATATAAAAAATAAAGTGCAGATACGCACGAAAAAAAAAAAAAAACATTTGTGACGCACGCCCGAAGCGAATTCAGTCGTTTGTGCGGGATAATTAAGTGAATGTTTAGGCTAACTTTTTCACACTGGACAAATAGACTTTGACGGTCAGACTTCATGATATATCATAGCGGACGGAGATAGCAGCCTGTGCTATGGTACTCCAGGTATGTTGTCGACCTACCTTTTGGAATTGAATATTTTCTTGACGCACTGATTGAGAATAAATAAATGAAAACAGTAGTGAGTTAGCTTAAAGGTCATTGTTTGAAAGAACATGCTTGATGAAAAATTCACATTATGTTTACTGATGACAGTCATAAAGTAAGAATTTTATCTAAAGCAGTGAGCTGACGTGCATTTTAACCCTTTGAGACCGTATGCACACAATTGTATACACCACTTGTTTTTGCTATTTGTATCGACTAGGGGCTAAGAAAAAGCAAGATGCATCGAGCTTTGGATGAACTGAAGTTCCTGCATAAAAATGTTCTTCATTTAAATTCATTTTGCAGTGTAATATTGCATATGGCTACTTTGCTGAAGGCACCAGCGTGTTCGACGAGTCCCGCGACCCACGTCAAAAGTATAAGTTTTCTTTGCTCAATATGGACATAACCGAAGACGAATTTGCACTATATAGCCTGGGATTTCATTCTATTTATGAGAAAACAGAGCATGAATGGCTAGATAGTCAATAGGGATGGTGGGGATCCTAAAAGCGTTACCTTGGTGTCGCACGCAGCGCTGAAACGCAGTGAGTGAGCGTTCGTACTTGCCGTTTTGAAGCGACGAATGACATAAATAGGAACAAAGAAACATGTTCGCAGGGGTATGTAGACGAACTGATCAACACTGGTACAAAGAAGATGTCCTAAACTTGATCCCCCGTTTCGACAAAGAAGCGATGGGAAGACAAAGACAAGCCTCTTCACCGAAATGTTGGCTTGATTCCGAGACATGCTTTTTTCAATCACTGTCTATCGTTGGTGACAAAGTAATGACGGGCTGCATGTGGATAATATGGCGTGCCCAATTGTCATGCCATTCTCTCTATGTTCAAAGCTTCCTCATCCCCTTGTCTCCCCCCCTCTCTTTCTCTCCTTTTTCCTTCTTTGCGCAGAAGCTTGCTCTCCTCCTCCTCCACTTTTGAGGTTGGAGGATGGTGCGAAGAACAAGCGTAATTAGACATGGCGCTAAAGGACACAAATGCTGCGCTGGCAGTGCCAAGTATGCTTGTCAAAAGGTTAGCTCCAGCGTCATTACTTGTTCAAAGACTTGTTATCATTTCAAGGTAGTCCGCCCCTTTCACTGAGGTTATCTCTTGTTAACAGCCTGAAAGCACTTATTCATCGCTGAGCGACAACACACATTAGTCATTGACTCCGACTTTCGCCTTCATTCTTATGAAATGCTTCTATGAACTCGCGCACAAGAGTGTCAGCAAATAGGCACATACAAGCTATAACTCATTTAACAGTCCCACTATGTGCAGAGTAAAAAGGCAGTTGTTCTTTTCGGGGACGCGGAGACTGCCCCCATAAGGTCTGTTGCTCACTCAGTAATGTGTTATATTTGCGCTGTTCCTCAAAATTTACTGCGAGTCAGCTGCTCCCTTGCGTATGCTTTACTGCGATGTCCAATGTTGCGCGCTTGAAGGAAACAATATTCACATATTGCTTGCGGAAATGCGGAAGCACATAATGTGTACAATGCACTCGCGGGGACGACCGATCACGCAACTACATTGCGCGCACTAAGACAGAAACAGCTCACCAGATATGTAGCAACCAAATTTTTGAGCATTACCATAAATGAGACAATGTATGGGGAGCGCGTATTCTGTGCTCCTTCCTGTGTCCCCGTTTTTCTGCGCGAAACAGTCCACACCCAGATAACTCCCACGTGCTCTCACTTCCGCTCTTTCCAGCGATGAAACAACACGATGACACAGAACGGACCGTCTCCGTAAATGCGTTTATTCCCGTTAGGGAGTAGGACGCTTGTTGAGTGTGACGACTTCAGACACGTGATTGGATCGTCGCTCGATGACAGCTCTGCGAGTCGCGGCGACTGACGCAACTCCGACTGAGGAGTTGTGCGATGGTGTGAGTATTCGGGAATCTGCCTGGTTCGCCACCGATTCTTGAATGTAAGGGCTGCGACCCAACAAGCTTGCCAGGTCGCGCGGACGGCAAGGCCTTTTTTTATCTGGTCTCTACTTCCCCTCCTCACTACCTTTCTTTCGCTCTCCCCCCTCTTCGTGCGAATCTCTTGTGGCTTCCTCATAAGGAGAGACAGTTACGGATCGGCACTTTTCTCTTCCTCTTTTCTTACATTACCCCTCAGACGAGGTAACCGCAACGCACGAAGGAAACCGAAGCCTGTCTGGCTCTTCCGCCGCATCGCTGCAGGCCTCAACCTTCCTTGCCGCCGGTATCCAACCGAAAGAGAGCTTCTTCCTCGCCGGCGCATACCGCCGTGCCTTGCGTCCCCATTGTGATGCTCTCGGTTTAAACCATGCGAAACCTCCTTGACGCGCGCAGGTCGGTGACATCTGTTCACTAAGGTCCTGAAAAATAGCGACTTCACTGTCAACCGCTTCGGCGCGGGAGAAGAAAAGGGCGCGCGTCCGCGCGCACACTGGGGGAGTAGGGCACCTGCCTTTCCCCGGCTAGCGTTAGGCGCCGCAGCCGGAAATGGTAGCACTATAAAATCTCTACAAGTTTTTGTCTTCATCGCAGTACATTTAACCTTTGTTTAAGTATTTATATGTTGGATTAGCAGCCACCCCGCCCCATTCTCCGCTTCCTCCCTCCACTATGAGAAAACTTTCTGGCTACTCCGCTGGGAAAGGCGGATGATGAAAGTAGAAGCGTGACGTCTCCACAGCTTTCGTCGCGTTCTTCACTTCATCTTCTACGCCACCCATCACCAAGGAAAGCCTTGGCACTAATCGTACACCGATAACGTAATTGTGAAGCGACTTGACCCCACCACTGAGAAGTAAACGGAGTTTCCCCACGCTCCTAATACATTTCACGTGAGTGTTATCTGATGACGTTTTGACGATTTAAAACAATGTCCTAAACATTACTGCAGCTCTGAACACTTCACCTTTTCGACGAGGCTGCCATTTGATATACATTTAGTGATTTCACGAATTTGCCGTATACATGGACGATGTGCGACATTTGGTGCCAGAAATGTTGTTTTCTTGACGTCTAGAAATGACGCAAAACAGTAAGCGTCATAGAAAGGGTTATCCTTGACATGGTGTGATATTTCTCAAGACAATCGGTTTGGGCCCAGCCAAAAGGCATCAACAGCAACCGGCGCTGGCATTGGCGAGGGTCAGGTGTTCAGACACGGACCTCAAAGGAGGATTATGGTGAAGATAATACTTTTGCCATGGTTGATTCTCACTTTGAAAACGATGGGTTCGTTATCAAAGGACGCCTCCAGGTAAACGTAAAGTCGTTTATTACATAGTGTGCGATCAACGCTTTGTTGTAGTATGGAACCTCGTAACAGCTCCGAAATAAGTAGGGGAACAAAATTGGAGTTAGATTCATTAACATATGCATGAGACTCTAGCACTAATACGAAGCGTTCAATGCGATTCACAAAAGAGTGTAAAAAGAAGCTACGTCGAGACAATTACGAATTTACTTTGTAACTGCCTTCACTGCAATTTGTTTTTTGAAAAAGTGCTCTTCAGAGCGCCAAGGAGTCTGTGCTGTCGTTTGTTCGTCGGATGGATAAAATCTTGTCTTTCTGATAAAGTTTATAAAACTACACAACTGGCTTTCAACGCGTTACTCCGCTTATTGAGGACGTTAAGCTGAAGGATAAGCATAAAGCTTTGGCGAACGCTGCATTGCTTTTACGTATACTGTACATTTATCTTGAAACAGCTCTATTCTTGGTAACAGTATTAGTTCATCAAGTGTCTTATGGGTAATATAGGCCTACAATTTGTGCAGCAAGGCAAGTTGTTTCCAAAGGTCACTACACTTAGATGCTTCGTGCTTTCACGGCCTTGTGTTATTTTGTCCGAAGCATTTTGTGGGCCGTGTGGCTAATCACGGAAATTCGGTGCGAGATTCCTGTAATCTCGAATGCAGCGATAAAAGCTTGGCGATAGCGCAGTCGGTTGCTGCACTACAACGATTGCACAGCCAAATGGCATTGCCATAATAATGTCAATATATGTTATTACAAAATAACAGCGATTATGGCACGACACTAACAAAGACAAGGACAAAGGAACAGGGACGACGAGGGTTTCATGACGATCTAAGAATTGCCCCAGTAAATTGTTCAGTGCGTTGTCCTTGCCTCAGAAAATTTAAGCATGCATTTGCATGCATACATGCACAACGCTAAGAACGGGGAGATACCTATAGGTCCATAATTCTGTTCCTGGCGCAAGATCGGATATTTGAATAGCCGATATTCGCCACGAAAACAAATATCTAGTTCGCGCCGGAATTGAAACCGGGGATTCTGCGTGGGAAACAACTGTTCTAACACTGAGCCACACCGGGCATGCCTAATGTTCACACTTCAAATATGTGAGAGATTTCTACACTCAGCCACGTTAGTTCCGGTAAAGCGCCCCGGACAGTTACGCTATAGAGGCGTCCCATCTCACCAAAAGTTACGTGTGCTGCTACATGGTTGCGAGCACTGCATAGTATTTGCGTTGTATCGCACCAGCTTTCACGCATGTGAATTTCGTAACGCGTACACGTGAGCAGCATAACTTGTGAAATCAATAAAGCCGCCTTTCTATGATAAAGGACTATGTCTCAGTCATCATCATCAGTGGCCCTGCCATAGCTGTCTCTAGGTCATGCTAACTCAGGTACTTTGTAGCGCGAACAACAGTACACGGACTACCACGACTCCTGTTTCCCTCGATCTTTCCATAGTCAAGTTCGGACTTCGTGTTCACAAAAAAAAAAAAAAAAAACGCCAGGCCTGCGCGGAAAGCGCAGCACAGTCACAGCGAAAGCTGGAAGAGCGGCATTTCTAGAGCCCGTTGTAAACTCTCTTGGGGCTACTAATACAAGTACACTAGCAAGGTACCCAGTACGCTATAAATCACAATATTTGTGAAGTTGGGAAGCGCCTACAACGCCATTATTCATCATTGTGCGCAGAAGCGAGGTTCCAGCTACACATATGTAAGGCATTATGTGCACTTTGTTTACGTGACGACTGATGGCGATGAAGAATTGTGGCTCAGCCCTTGTACACGCGCAAAGGCTCAGCCTTTGCGCGTGTACAACTCTCTGTGAACTCATCGTTGCTGACAAAGAGACAGAGAGAGGAATAAACATTATTAGGAACAGACACAATCCTTTGCAGGTAGGCAGCCTTCTTAGTCCAGAAAACCGTGGACGCTGATCATCTCCCTGTTGAGGTAGATAAAGTAACGGGGCAAACTTGAAAGCTGGGCTTCTCAATGTGCTCGACACCACCCTTGTCAAAAGCCGCCGCCACCGCTGCAGGATACCAATATGATAAGCAAGGTGAAGCAGGTTAATCGGAGACTAAATTGGGAATCCCTTTTAGCTGTCCTGGCTAGGCACAACTAAAATACTGGACACTTCTGCACACTCATCAACTCACAGCAGCTTGAATATGAAGCAGTGGCGCTGCTATTCCTTTTCAAAAAAAAAAAGACTGAATTTCCTGAAAAAGGAGAGCGTTTGATCGGGCTATAAAACGTTTACTGGTTCCCACCCATATTTGCTTCGCGGATTACTTAAATTTCAGGCCAGGCAGAACAAAATAAAATCATGACAGATTGCTGTAATGTTATAGAGCCCCTGCTGAGCGATAGCCTCCTCTGCAATGCTCGAGCGCAAGACGCACAAGCGTGGAATAGGCAGCCCGCACCGCAGGTAGCCTACAGTGCGTAGTCATGACACACGGAGGACAGTCGTCACAGCAGAATCGTAGGACAAATTTTATTCCAAAATTACGTTATTGCTACGTTTAAGTAAAACTTTGCCTGACTTGTTAGTTTCCCAGTCTGCAGCCGACAACAGCCACTGTCGAAAGTGGGGGATCTCCGCCCCCCCCCCCCCCCCCCCCCAACATTTCTCAGTGAGGGGGCTAACGCCCTCCTTGCCCCCCCCCCCCTCCCCCCGGTAGATACGCCTATGCATATATGTTCGAACTGGGAAGATGTGTTTGCATACTTTCCGCTTTAGTGTCAGTGGCCTGTCGCGAGTCATGAGTTACTGAAGCGATATTAAATTTTGTATGCATTTGCATCGCACTAGCGACTCCGCAGGTGACGCCTGCGGAGCCGCTATAGCCAGCGGAGCCTTATCAGAAGGGCCCCACCCGCAATGAACCACTTGGGTTTTTTTTGTTTTTTTTTATGAATAAATGTGTGTGTGTGCTTGTGCTTGTGCTTGTGCGTGTGCGTGTGTGTGTGTGTGTGTGTGTGTGTGTGTGTGTGTGTGTGTGTGTGTGTGTGTGTGTGTGTGTGTGTGTGTGTGTGTGTGTGTGTGTGTGTGTGTGTGTGTGTGTGTGTGTGTGTCTTTCTCTCGAATGAGCAGTGCGAATGCATGAAAGAATCACTCTGCAGGTATACAAGCTATTCTGTAATCTGACTGCCGCTTGGTCTCATCGCCAGGAGCGCTAGCAGCAAAGGAGATAGCGCACAGCCTTGGCTTCCGAGATGGCCGGTGCGCTAACTGGGAGGCGATGGCAGCGCATGTAAGAATGGCAGACTGGGCGTGTTGGTTTAGCATATTTGAAGTGTAAGGCGCGACGACGATAACGGACAGAGGGAGAGAACACACAGGCTTGGAACAGCGCGTGGTGGGTATATAAACTGTGCTCTTTTCGAAATAAACTTTGTTGGAAGCGGCGCTCTGTGTTTGTGTCTCTTTTGTCGTCGCAGCGCCTTACAGCCTTACACTTCAAATAGGATGTCATAGCGTGCGTAGTTCTCGCTCTCTCCCGTAGTTGCCGTAGTCTTCATCTTTTCTCACCCTTGAGCGGTGGGATGGGAGTTGGCAGTGCGTGCGCCGTGCCGTGCATTAAGGCATCATTGGGTTTACAGCATGTGACTTGCTCTTATTGTTATGTCTTGAGTTTTACGAGCATGCATGGCCATGCACGCGCTGCACCAAATCGGCGCACCATGTGAGGCGACATTGTATACATGCATGGAGTTCGCGATTTCCTAAGAACTCTCTCATCCAAAGGTGTGCGCATGAGGGCCAGGTGGAGGGGGGGGGGGGCATTCTCCCAAGTCATCTGTAGAGGGGCGCCAATTCTGCTCCATACATTTAATAAGTGGAACCTTTCACGTCATTTTTAATGCGCAGGGTTATGGCTGCGCATGCTCTACAACAATAATGGCAACCGAGGACCTTTACTCCCGGTGGCCGTCGGGAGAAGCACGCCATCGCTTCATTTTCATTTTTGCATCCGTGGTTAAGCTTGTTTTGTTCCTTTCTGACTCGAAAAACAGGAGGGGGGGGGGGGGGGAGGGGGGGCTGCGGTGAGACTTGCCCTTCTCCTCCTTGATGGAGAACTCTGAGCACGCCTATGTTCTCATCTTCCTCGTTTGGCAGCGATGTAACATTACTGTTACTGATTCGTTTCCCCTTAAAGTGACACTGATTTCCTTCCGAATCTGTGCTTTCCTTTTCGAAGTGCTTCTGTGCGGAAAGCATTAACGTGGAGAAATTGTGCGGCCAGTTCTTGGCATCGCATCTCGAACCGACAATGATTTCGCTGCAGGTTTCTCTTGCATGGATGAGTGGTACGAATTCGGATGTTGAAGAATTAGCTTCCGTGATGTTTACATTAGCTGGCTAATTAGTACCACAAGGCAAGTGTCATCGTATCCCATCTACTTTAATGGACCTGAATGAGGCATCGGCCTACTGTAATGTTTGTGGACGAAAAACGAATTGCACAGATACATTTTCCAATGCACGCACGTAAACACGTATGTCGTGAATCTTTATGCATCAGTGTATAATATATGTATATTTGTGTATTTCAGAATTGCTTGTTCTATGTTGTACACAGTACACATGTACAATTGTACTATATTAGCCTATATCTTGGTCTGTTCAAAGTAATTCTTTTTTTTCTGTCTTATTGGCTAAGAGAACAAGTAATTAAAAAAGTGTTCATACCACAACATGTAGAAAGGGTTCATGCCGGCGGGAAGTTTTCTCTCCAACTTACAGCTTATTACCGAGAAAGGTTTTGTAATGAATTCAAGTTTTGTTCTCAATTGCTTCTACATTGGTATATGTGCTGGCGTTAGCTCGTATAAATGTTCATGTGGTTGCCATATATTGTGGAAAATATGAAACGGCAGGGCACGGCACACGTCGAGCCTGTGCAAAAAAAAAAGGGTTTGCTGATTTTCTTCTACAATTTCTCGAGTCTTGTAGCATTCTGTGAAGCAATCATACTTCATCATTTGTCTATGTGAAAATAAAATATCCCGAGAAATAACATTGTGCCAATGACTCCACGATTTCCTTGTTTCTGTAATATCATTGGCATCGTAGCCTTAGAAAAGGCAGTACAAACAGACGCATTGCGCAATGCGCGCGATTTTAATATGCATGAATGGATGCAGCTCAATACTTCAATGTGCACCCTTCAGTTCTTCCATTAACACCCTTATCAAAGATATTGACACCCTTTTTGCGCGCACATCCTTCTCTTAGGGTGTATATAAAGCAAAAAATAATGTTGTACAATGCAAAAAAGGGTCCTAATGTCAGTAACACCCGTTAATGTCAGTAACGCCGCAGCCGTCGTGTGGACTATAGGGAAATTTTTGCCACGTACCCTTTCTCCAAGCGTGGAACAGCTTCCACGTCTGCCCACTGCACCTTTCTGGGCCTCGACACAAGCGTTATCAAGGCTAACAGCGCACAAAGAACACAGACTAAAAACGCAGAAAACAGGGGCACTGGCGAATCCCGAAGCTCGCTTTTAGATGCGAAGTATCTCTTGCTCTGGGGTATGTAACGCGGCGTGGTAACACCCTTTTTTACACCCTTGAGGGTGTAAAATGCTTTTAGTGTGTGGCCGAGAAATTTTCTTCGGTTGCTCTGTCGTATCGCTTTGCCGACACCGCACACACGCTCATACACGGCGGTCACGCATTGGGCTGATACTCTTGTTCCTTTCTTGACTAGTGTTGCGCGGTGCTCTTTTTTATTGATCACAGCGAGTGATCGTGGTCTTCAAGTGTTATGTAGTCATGTTTCACTGCGTACGCGCGAGATTATTTGCCCTACTTTGAGTAAAGAAAATTCACTGAGATATATAAGGCCACTACAGCTACTTCAAAAAAAAAGAGAAAGAAAGAAAGCTACGATTCTCAGTTTGCGTAATGGCCTCTTACTAACCGTTGTCACTATTTTGTCTTGCGACAAAACCCCGACTGCCTTTTCATTTTTGTCAGCATAAACACAACACGGGACCATTTATGCCACTGTAGAGGTGTGACACAACAGCTTTTATAAGCATCAGAAAAACGTTTCTATTGAATGCGCCAGTTATTAAGGAATAGGAGCACAAGTTGGGTGATTGCTGTCGCCGCAGCCGTCGTGTGGACTATAGGGAAATTTTTGCCACGTACCCTTTCTCCAAGCGTGGAACAGCTTCAACGTCTGCCCACTGCACCTTTCTGGGCCTCGACACAAGCGTTATCAAGGCTAACAGCGCACAAAGAACGCAGACTAAAATCGCAGAAAACAGGGGCACTGGCGAATCCCAAAGCTCGCTTTTAGATGCGAAGTATCTCTTGCTCGGGTGTATGTAACGCGGCGTGGTAATCCGCAAGCCGCGTAGTAGTCCGCACTCACACTACACATGCGCGACTCTCCAACAGCAGCGCGTATTCTCTCCACTTCTCTACCAGCACCTGCTTGCGCTTCTCCTGCGCTCTCGCTTCTGCTCTCACGTCGCATATGCTACTCTCCTCCTCTAGTCTCCTCTCCTTCGAGTGGTAAAGCGCTGCGCGCGTTCAGTCCAGCGCTTGCCTCGGTTGGCTCCTCTGAAATGCGGGCTCGACATCAGGGTTGCCAATGGTGGCTACTTTTCGCCAAATTGGCGAATTTGAGAGGCCCGTGGCGACCTAAAATTATGAATGGCGACATGGCGAATTTTTGGCGATTTTCAGCTTAGGTCTCCACTGAGTTATGCATCCTAAGCTCAGTGCCTTCCCAACGAATGAGCGGCACTATTCTCTGTATTTTTCTGGGTTTTGAGGTGCACATTGCGCGCCGTTCTGTATGTCCGTCCTGTAACTCGTGTGTATCTCCTCAATTCATCTAGATGCTTCTAATTCAATTCATCTAGATTCATCTAGATGCTTCAGAGCTTCGCTAAAGTTTCGCTTCTGAAGGGGCTAGATGACCGGTTGGTCGTGTGTTCCGGCCATTTATTCCGCCAAAGCTCCAACTATTCTGAATAGCTTGGCGACCTATTCACCGCTGCAGTATCCCCTAATCGAGCTCGTATAGCGAAGATAAGCGGATACGCGGGTGTTCGTGCAATAAAAAATTATTTATTCCGGCATTTTTCTACTGCTCTCTGTGAGCGTGTGAAATGAAAACAATTGCTATATACATTTTACAATGTCTACCTGTTCAATTATAACGCACTGGATTGACGCGGGTAGATATAAGTGATTATATATGAAAGGGACAGTGGCGTCCGGTATCATATTAGTTCACACTGAAAGGCATAAGACTCACTAATGAACGACACCTGTAAGAATTCTGTCTTACTACTTTCAATAAACCTGTTAATCCTTTTTTTCATATGAGGGGATGTAAAGCTGTCTACAAACAACACCTTCGCGGCTTTCGCCTAAGGTTTACCACACTTTTACCTTTGAAACGAGCGGACAGAGATGGAAGGATATCATGAGCGTTTTATCCTTTCATACTTGCGCCTCCGCGCACATCTTGCGGCTAGTCGGAGAACCAGGTGCACCAAGCACTCCCATGGTGAAGGGGCGATGCGCCTGGCAATGAGAAATGTCAATATACTTTAAGGGCTTTGAATGGCACTGTATTCTACGGGGCTATACATCAGTGGAAAATTCTTATTACTAGGATATGCCGGCAAATATCTAGAATGGCGACTTTTTTGGCGAAATTCGTTAAAAAATGGCGACTTTTGGCGACTTTCTGCTCGTCGTTTGGCGACATTTACTCGAAAGTCAGTGGCAACCCCTGCTCGACATGCCGAAATTCTCTCCTGTGCAGCGCCGCGATGAGGGCCAGCGCATGCGCGTCCCCTCCCCGTCTCTCTCCTCTCCTACGCTGCCTCTCTCTCGCGCGCCTGTCGACCGTGTTCCCCGCACGCGTAATTTTGTTTCCTCGAGGGATCGCGCACGGGAGGAAGAGAAGAGAGGAGTGCGAGGAGGAAACCGCGACGGGCGGACGGCTATTCTACCACCGGCCTGCACCACCGGGAGGACGTCCCGAGCAGGGAGACGTTGTTTTCACAACTCGCCCGTCTAGGGCGAGGCTTCGGCTCCGCGACGTCATTTGTCACGTGCGAGGCAGTTTATTCGGTTTATTTTTCTCTCTCTCTTTTTTTCTGTTTGGTCTGATGCGCAATGCGCGGGTAGTACCAGAGACAGTTGTCCGATCATGTAGCGCGGGCAGTGCCGGTTTGGCCACACAGTGTATGGGTGTTCTCTGACCACACTTCGTGTCTGCGTTGTCAGAGTACCCGCGCGTCTAGAGTTTGGTGTTCATCTACTAACTACGGACATATCTACTAGCGCGAAAAAGACACAAAGGACGAGGTAAACACGGCAGAGAGGACGCAGCCCTAATCTGCCGTCTTTACCTCGTCCTTTGTGTTTTTCGCGCTAGTAGATATGTCCACAGTTAATACGCACCAACTAGTCGAACTCGCTTCTCTAATTCAGCTACTACTTCGCGTACGCAGCTGCGAGAAACGGGGCAAATAAGGAATTAATGAATATAAGTGTGTTTAAAGCGGCTCTTCGTCCCGGGTCAGACGTTGAAACCACGTACTACCTGGTACTGCGTCTTTTCTGTGTGTGTGTGTGTGTGTGTGTGTGTTTGTGTGTGTGTTTTACACACCATCAGAAGGGGGAAGGCTCATTCCAGGAGAAGCTATCGCATTGTGTGCGTGTGTGCGCGCATGTGCGTGCGCGGCTGCTCCGTAAGGACTACTCTCTTGACGTTTCTCCGGCGTACTAATGAGCGGCAATGTTGACCTACGAGCGCCCATTCTGGAAGTCATACAAGCATACGCAAGAACATATGTAAAGAGGAGTCAGACAACCTTCCCACCCGGAATGAACTCCTGGAACTACGCCCCTTACGACTAGGCTTTTTTGTATTTATATGATCCCTGTACTTCTCACAATTATATTCTGTGCTTGATAATGTGAGCTCGTGTCCAATATGCAACCACTGGTGCTCATCGTAGCAGTGTTTGTAGATTTCGCAATTATTGATAATTTCCAAAGCTAACCAACCAGCTGAAATGCTGAGCAGGAAATAAGTCTCAATTTATCAGCATTACGTGCATTTCATATACACTTGGATTTGTATCTTTAGACTGCAGCCTAATGAAGTTGAAGGCTATCAGCCATCAACGTATGAGAAGTAAGCATGTCATTTGAGATTAGGTTGTTGGGCCTGCCTCCTCTACCTTGATATCTACCAGTGTTGCGGAGTTGCCACTCCAGAATTGGAATGAATCCGGAATCATTCCGCATTTTCGCGACCCTGTGGAATGGAAATGGCATGGGGACAACGCTTGGAGGAATGGAATGGGAATGGAATTAAGTGCCTTTTGTACGGAATGGAATGGGAATGGAATTGCGTCTTTTTCCGTAAATAGAGCACGTTTTTGGCTATGCGCTGTTTTTCAAACTTCAAACATTAGTAAGTTAGAGCCTCGAATTTAGCAATAAAGCCGTATTTTTAAAATGGCTTGGCTGATTACAAGCATGGTACATTTATAAGCAACGCGCCTACTACAAACCGAGCCGTAAGCTAGTGTACAAACAAATGTATTAACCCAGCAGATACTGAAGGGAGAGAACAAAACCTTTTTAATGAAAACCAATGGTTTCCTCGATTGTGGGAGGCGACGACGGCTAGTCGGCCAGGAGCCCCTGCTCCTTGGCGGCTGCCTCTGCCCGCCCCGTGGGAGAAACAAATTATCCCTGCGAGTTCGTTCCCATTGATACCCCCAACGGAAGTAACACATACTCTAAGCATAGCCTGATCTTTATCTAACGAGCACTTTAGTACCTGACACACGTGAATAACCTTTCCGATTTTAGGTATCCAGACCAAATGCCATCTTCATGCTTTAAGTGCTGCAAGTGCCTTCTGAGAATAGGCTCCTGAACATCAACAGTACTGCTCATCGTCGACACGCAGATTCGCACTACGCGCTGAAAAGCTAACAGGACTCACGCAGCCGCATGAGCGCTTTCGGAATCACTCGCGCCAAACCAGTCAAACTTGGTCGGACAGGGAGCGGGCGGCGAGCGCCAACGCCTCCTCTCCCCCTCATAAAAAAAGAAACAAAAAAAGAGAAAGAAATAAACTGCCACACACGTCTCCCTTCCGAGAAGCGGAACAGGCGTCCATCAGAGCGGTTTCCTCCTCGCAAACGGAGGAGTGCGAGGAGGAAACCGGTCTCCTGGGGGTGAAGTCCGGCGATGGAACAGCCGTCGGCCGGTGCCGGTTTGCTCCTCGCACTCCTTCGTTTTCTTTCTCGCGTGCGCGATCCCTCGACGAAACAAAATTACGCTCCCCGCACGCCCTGTGAGAATTAACGGCCAGGCTAGAGGGAAGACACGACGCGCGTAGTGTTCCTCTTGGCGTTCCACGACGCGAGGTCGGTAGCACGCCCAGCGAACGCCAACGCAACGCGATCGTGCAAGTGCTCCGGCTTCGCATCGCCGCATGGCCCCCTTTAGCGGGAGATGGTGTAATTTTTTTTAACATTGTCGGAAGCAAAGTTGAATGGGGCCATGAAATACGCTTGTTGACAGCACGAGGGAAGGGGGCAGACTGTCGTTTATGCGCAAATAAAATTTGTTTCGCCAAGTGGCGGCAGGGACATCTCAGTGTTGGGGCCGTTGCCTCGCTTATAAGGTACATCGGCATGAAGTGATGTACAACGACTGCGACAGCGGGAGCCCCTGTTTTCCGAGAAGCTGAGGAATTTCCCCGACATGACTCTTAGAAGGGAAAGAGAGAGAAGCGACTGACCGTTGCTACACCTTCTTGAGACCGTGTCCTTCATGTTCCGTTACCGAAGATGCAGAGAGATAATATTCTTTAATGAAAATCCCGGAGAGGTTAGCCTGGATGTCGCCTGGCTTGCTACTCCGGATGTCGGGTGATGACTATGGTATATACAATGAATCACATATTCACAGAAACGGTACTTACAGTCACATATGCACATATATACACAAAAGAATCATTCACAAACTTTGGTCAAGTCTAGTGTTTCTTAGGAACACCAACAGCGCTTTTGTGTTGCGCATCGCACAACCGCCGTCTTGCCACGGGCCGAGAAGGTGCCGCAGTTCCAAGCTCGAGCCGCGTTGCAAGTGAAGTTCTGCCTTCAGAATCTGTCGTTCGACGTCGTAACGGGAACAGTCGCAGAGTACGTGCTTTTAGTCTTCCCGAGTATTACATGTGGTGCACGTGGGTGTGTCCGACTGCCTGACCTTGTGCTTGAAGTATTTCTTATAGGCAACGTCGAGTCTCAGCCGGTGAATGCAAGTTTTATCTTACCTGGTTAGTCCCTGTGGCATATAAAAGCTACACGTCGGGTCTATTCTGTGCAGCGGTCTACTGGTTATTTGCATCGCACCATATTGTTCGCTGCAGATTCCACGTGAACGCAGATACCAAAGTCACTGCATCTTTCCTTCAAAAAGGAATGTCGATTTTCTCAGATGCCGTGTCATGTGCAGCTCTGGCAGCCGAGTCAGCACGAGCACTCCCTTCTATGCCGCAGTGAGCTGGTAGCCACTGCAGTACCACATCGTGGTGTTGCTCATGAGCCTAGGCGCCTGATGTCCAGGACTAGTTGATCTTGCGTACGTGGTTATTTTAGGGACTGCAGTGCGGCTCGTGAGTCGGAGAATATCACCCAAGAGTCGGGTCTCTGATCGTTGATATATATGCAAGCGCCCTCCGCAGTGCAGCCAGCTCAGTGGCAGCGGCGGAAGTGCGGCGACTGAGAGTGGCTGCGATGGTGACATTCGCCGATGGTATCCACACACCTACAGCCGATGGTCCATCTGTGACAGACCAATTTGTATAAACGTGACGGCGGGTTCTATAGTTGGTGTTAATGTATTCGAGACCGAAGTATGTCAGCGCTGGCCCAGGTGTGTTTCTCTTGCTCTTGAACCCCGGCACTGTCGTGACTATCATCCAGGAAGGAAGCTGCCATGGGGGCCTCGTCAATATCGACGGCTCTTCATACGACAGGCGGAGTGACATCCGCACCTCAGAAGTGCTGACTCAAGCAAGTGGATGATCTTGTACCCTTGCCGCAAAACGCACACACACTCGGAGGAACTATTGCTTCATTAGCAGGGCAGCCGAAAGACGTTTGCTTTCTGTCAAGGTCCCTACTGTCGATGTGTTCTTCGGTAAATCTTGTTACACCTCCAACGCTTTGGCTTGCATGCTCGTGAGCACCTGAAGATTTGATTTGGTGAAGCACTGCAATGCAGGAAGACTACCGCAGGAGACCTTCGCATAATGCTGTATACATGCGCAGTAGTGCGCTAATGGAGCAGCCTTCAGCTTTACTTGTCATCATGCGGAAGATGTGTGCGTATGATACGAGCTTCTCTTGAAGTGATCGAATGTGAGGAGACCACGACATTGATCTATCGAAGGTCCCTCCCAAGAATTTCTTACTTGACACGTATCGGATGTGAGAGCCCGCAACCTTTAACTTCTAGTGCGACATATCCGGTTTGGTAAAGGCAATGGCGGCACACTTGCTTGGTGACATGGATAGTCCACGCGTCAGTAAGAAAGTCTCAATGGAGTTAATGGCCTTATGCAGTCTTGCGCGTAGTACTCGACGGTTGCGACCACTGCACCATATGCAGATATCATCTGCATATAAGGATATCTCAACCGATGCAGGGACACATTTTTACAGGCCAATGAGCGAAATATTAAATAAAGTCGGGCTAAATACACCACCCTGAGGAACCCGACGAGGCACTGTATGAAAAGTGGTGTCGCCATCTTTCGTAGTCATGTACACCGATCGGTCAGTCCGAAATCCAGTTGTACATAGAGCCGCTGACTCCTGCAGACCTCAGAGTATGTAAGATCCCCTGATGTGTCAGGTTATCAAATGCATCCTTCATATCGGAGAACACAGCAAAAGAAATGTCATGTGCAAGCTTGTTAAGCCTAATGCAGTTAGCAAGACTGATGACGTTATCTATGCTGCTGCGGCCCTTTCTGAATCCCGACATCTGGGGGGTATAGGCGTTAGGTCTCACCAGAACCCAGTCCAGACGCATCAGCACCATCTTCTCCATAGTCTTTCTCACACAGCTGAGAAGAGCTATCGGACGTTATGAGTTTATATCTGTTGGATTCTTTCCAGGTTTTAGGACAGGGGTGATTTGAGCCCGTTTCCAACTAGGCTCGAGGCGGCCCCTCTTCCAGCTGGCATTGAAGATAGCAAGAAGGTGCATCTTCGCCTTGTCACCCAGATGTGACAGCTCAGCATAGCTGATGGAGTCAGGTCCAGGAGATGATGTTTTGTTTACTGAAGCCAGAGCGCCAAGCAGTTACTGGAACGAGAATGGCTCGTCCGTCAAACGAGCATCTACTGTCACAGAAGGAGAGACATTCTGTGCTAGTCGTGGTATGGGCGTGGTCGCCGTTGCTGTAGTTATCTTGTAGCAGAAAGCCTCCGCCATGTCCAACTCGCTGGCGTTGCGGGACAGTGCAATAGAACTAAAAGGAGGCAGTTGTGTCGGCGGGATCCTCAAGCTTCGCGCTATGTTCCATATTCTGGATAGAGGTTTTCTGGGCGAAGATGCAGGACACCCAACTCACCATATTGACAACTCTGCTCGATATAAGCACCAGGTACCAGCGCAGTCAGATTAGCTTAGAGCGTCTTTCACAGCAATAAGGAATTGTGAGTGTGCTTGCATGCTTCCCCACAACACAGCTACTAAGACGATTTGCAGTTGATATCTCACCGAAGTGTAGAAGCAGCTGCTGCTTTCCCTCGACCTATATAATGTGCATTTTAAGCGTCTTGTGAAGGTAAAGAAAAAGCTGCTCAATTTTAGTATATGTGCTCGCATTTCTCACTTCGTAATCCCGCATTAACAAGTTCGTTTTGCATTTCTCTTTCAGTGCAAAAGCACCCAAGATACCTCTATCGATGATTCTCGCAAATATTAGTAAAGTACCCGTTGTATTCTTCAAGGAACAGGCTGGCGTCGATGCAGAAGCAGGATACATTACTGTTAGAAACAAAAGTCACTTCTTTTATCTTTTGATGAAAGCACCAAAGGTAAGCAAATGAGGACTTTCAATTAGTTATTGCGAACAGAGAAGATTCGGGTGAACACTTTCTTCATATACTAGGTAGTTAGAAAACAGACTCCTTTCTGTAACTTGTGTGCAGGAATAGTGTCATTTAGCATGCTACACCGAAAAGGCAAGTGTTTATGCCACTTATTCCCGCTTGCCCAAACATTTCTGTCACAAGGAGTGATGCATTTGCGAGCAGCGTTACCCTGCTCCAAGTCCACCAGGTATTTTGTTGCACTGCAGAACGCCGGTGCTCTTCGGGTGTGCTTGGGGCCTGTATCGCTGCAACTGTGTCGGCGAGGAGGGATGCCTGCTCCCGGATGTCCTGCAGCTCACTGGTAGGCGCGAGCGGGGGGGGAGGGGGAGGGGCGATGTCTGTTTCTGTTTGTGGCACCGCAACCGGGTCAAGCTTCGTCCGGGTCACCTCTGTTGGGACACGAGTACGCACGGTAAAGAAAAACAAGCGGACGGCGTGAATCCAAACTATCAACTGATTTCTTTATTCTTTTCTCATCAATCTCCTCGCCCTTCCCTTCCCCGCGTAGTGAGGAAGTTGAGTAGGCGATGGGAGAACCGGTTAGAAGTGGAGAAGTGCCGCTCCTTTCTCACCTCGCCTGTTCGCGACTGTCTACCGCTCGGAAAAACTTTTCTGATTGTGGTGAAAATAAGGAGATCGTTCGTCACATCGGCGGGAACGAGCATGCTTTTGCCCCATAAAAAATAAATTATATTTTTGATTTTATGTTGAAAATCGCGAAAGAATGACCGCTAGCTCACCCAACAGAGATGTGGTCAATCTACTGGTAGGACAAGAAGTCCTTGCAGGTAGACTCATTTGCTTAAAAACAAACATATAGAACTTGAAATTGTATTTACGCACTTGAGGCAGCTTTCGGTTGCGTTAAAGAGTAATGTTTTGCTTTTTTTTTCTCACGCATCCAAAAAGACGCCAAAAGGCGCTGCTTGCGGTGCCGCCTTCGATTTCGTCTGCTTCAACTCATGCGCTATGCCATGCAGCCCTCCGCGCTGGTCGTACTGTGCCGCTGTATCGCTGTTAGGATGTCTCACATGTGCTGCGCTGTGAAGGCGTGCATTTTTTGTCATTTTTTGATGAATCAACACGGCTTCGATTAGGGCAGCAATGCTAAAATAAACGCATTGACTGCGATTACAACAAAACAAGTGTTCTGTAATCGTATAATAAGGCTTCATTTAACCGCTAGCGCGCTGAAAACGACTGTTACATTAATTCCATTAGTGTTCAGCGAAAATAATGTAATCCTACAGAAATCACGTATGCTTTCGGTTTAAATTTTTACCGGCACTACAATCGTCATCGCGTCCACGAGCCACTGGTGTGGGCATGTTTCACGCCAATGGAAGAAGACCGAATTTGTTGCGCAGTCTGTTTCACAATGCTGTTGATTTGTGTGCGTTCGCGCTGTGTTATCTAAAAAAAAGAAATAAGGTAGCTTCGCACTAGTGGTCCCAAGCCTGAAGGAACAACAGAGCTATGCGGCCTTCCTTGTTTCTCTTTATTTTTGTTTTTGTTTTCCCTATGTTGCTTTCTCTTTGTCTCTATTTTTTTCTATCTTTTTAAGGCATCTGTTTCTTTCTATTTATTCGTCTCTTTCTTCCCTTCTTTATTCTATGCCTATCTACTTCTCGCTTGCTCTTGCTGTCTATCTCTTTCTCTTTCACTATTTCTTTCTCTCTGCTTTTTTGTTACTCTCTCTTTCTGTCTTGCTCTCTTTTTTCCTATTACGTTTTGCGTTCGTTGGTTTCTTTCAATCTCTTTCTTTCTGTGTGTATTTCTCTCTCTGTTTTCATATCTTTCTTTTCTCTTTCTTCACTTTCTTTCTATCTTTTTGTTTCTATCTTTCTCTCTCTCTATGCCCTTTCCCTTGCCCACCTGAGTTATTGCATCCCACGCCGAACTAATAGGCACAGCGGGATAGCGCGCTCCAGGCACACATCTTCGGAGAGCGAAGCAGCAGATCAAGGAGAGGACGATGAAAGCGCGCCCCGGCCGAGTAGCTGCGTTTAACGCGCTAGAAAAGTAGAGGCCATTCATGATTATGATAGCTTTTGCGTAAGCGCAAATGTATAACAGAATATCAGCACCGCTGTAAAATTGATGCACTGTACAAGTAGTGTAGCGCTTGAACTGACGTTGAGCTGCGTAAAAAAATACGTACTAGTTGCACTGCTGTACCATCTGAATTGGCGTACTGTACTTGTAACTAGAGGGTGAATTGTGCATCTTATATAATGTTGTATTGGCGATATGTATTGATATTTTAAGTGCGTAGCACTTTAGGGGCCCGGCTTGTCGTCAGTCAGTGGATCTCATGGGGCGTGGTCACACTCACCGTAAAGCGCTCAATACGCGTCATAGCTAGGCTAGCAATGCTAAAAACCGCGTTAAATTGAACGAACAAGGTATAAAATAATAGAACTCAGAGAAATAACCAAGAAGTAATCGCAATCGTTAACTTAAAGTTGCTAAATCATTTCAGAAACACGCGGCTGACTCCGGCGCCTCGCAGAGTGCGCAATTTCTCCTTTCACCGGTTCTTACGGCGCTACATGTGAAGAGGGAAACAAGCTGACGGAACTCGCTGCAGGCGACACGTGTCTGAACTGCCGTAACAAGCAAGAAGTCGATAAAGCGTAGCAAAAAGTAGCGCACATGTCGCACACGGCGTATGCAAGTTTCGCTAACGCGATTCTACTCGTGCCGGGGAAACCCTAAATGCTGACCTCAAACGCTGGCGTCATCGACGCTTTGGTAAACGGAGCAGTGGGAACTCTATGAACGGGAATCGCTGGGTGCTACGCACTTCCGCAAGTTTCACAGTAGTGGAGCTGCATTGTTTTTAAGTGCGGAGCACTTTGGAGGGCCGGGCTGTCGTATGCTGTCGTATGCTGTCGTTTGCTGTCATCTGATGCGGTCGTAGCTTGGCGTAACGTAGGCAAAACCACGAATAGCAGGGCTATCTGTGCGCGCCCGCGCCAAGGAGAAGCCTCTTTCCTCTTGTTCTTCGAACGCCTCGATGATGATAAGTGCGGAGAACTTTAGGGGCCCGGCAAAACAACGTATAAAAATAAAAAAGAAAGGAAACGAGCGAGAAATCGAAAGAAAGGAAAATATAGGAACAAAAATAGAAAGTGCAAGAAAAAGAAATAGATAAAAAGAGAGGAAGGAATAAATAAAAACAAAGAGCGAGAAAATACAGAAAAAATGAAAAAAAAGCAATGAAACGGAGGCGGAGAGAAAGAGAGAAATAAAGAGGAACAAGGCAGGTTGCCCAGCTCCGCACTTCCTTCAGGATTGGCACCATTAGTGAGAAGCTACCTTAGCCTTTTTTTCTGTAAACCACCCTTGTAACGGCCTGGGAACCAACAATACGTCTTGCGCTCTCACCGCAAGCTTGCGTTGAAGTTACAGAGAGCACAAAGGTCACTTCGCTCACTGCAGCGGCCGCTTTGGGAAAGGAGCGCACTGCTCACAAACAAATAAGGTACAACTGTCACAATTCACGCTCATCCTGTGTATACTTGTCCGTTCGTTTCGTGTGTCCTCCTTTGTATTTTACCAGCGCGCTTTAACTGTCGAGCTGTGACAGTTCGCACTCATCCTGTGTATGTTCGTTCCGTGCTTCCTTTCTGCTTGAGCAGCGCGTTGCAAGTTTCGGGCTACTTGCCGTTCTTCGCGTGACATTACAACTTGTTGCTATAGCATTCACTCCTTCGCCCTCGGGACGAAACAATGTACAACAGACGCTCAACTACGCCTGTGAAGACACGTTTTACTTTCGTGTTATACCGATTCCTATGACATAGGGATCAGCCATGTGTTTTTTTCTAACTTGCTTGGACGGCTGCCAGGATATGTAGTGGTGACTGCCAAAGACCACACACAATTAAAATTTCATGCTGATTGCCCGGATGTCTAGTTGGCGATGCTCGGCTGATCTCGTTAGGATTCGATGCTAAGCGGGCTTGCATACGCCACGCCACTCGAGCATGCGACATACAGCCTGGCGTGCCTGTTCCCGCTCGAGAAAGGCCTCGGCACTTTAGAAAAGTGTGGGTACAGGTCAGCCCACTTGCATGGTGTCCAGCACACAAAATGTGGGCTGTAAACGCTTAGTCTCACTCTAAGGCTGTGAGCAACTTCACTACCTGTTAGCCACGCCCATAAGGTTGTGTACAAGGTTGCGTAAGGTTACTCATGGTAGTTCCCCCGGGTAGTTACCTATCAGAGGAAATACTATTTCCTCTGAGCATGCTCTGATTGGTTTCGTAACTAAAGCAGTGCATAGACCCAGACGCAACGTACAAATATGTATTTGACATAAAATACACCTAATACCCATGTTACACAGGCAAAGCAAGCGCGGTTACGACCAACCACGGTTGACCGCGTTGAACCGCGGTTAGCGCCAACCACGGTTCGCCGATGTTACACAGCGCGAAAGCATCCTCTGTTAAAAGGTTCGTTCGTTTTTCACGCGCGCTCGCCGACATGCACTCATCGGTGGTGGGCGCCGCCATTTTCTCGGTTATCTGCCTAACCGAGGTTGCCAAGCTCGGTTTCTTAAAACCGCGGTTAGCGGCATAACCGCGGTTTAGTGTGCCGTGTAACATCAGCGAACCGCTGTTAACGTAACCGCGGTTTAGGCTGCCTGTGTAACAAGGGTATAAGAGAGCATGTAACCTTAGCTACCAAAGAACTAGCTACCAACGACATTAATTACATTTGGAGCTTTATCCTCTGCAGAAAAAAAAACGCATTGTGAAGTGCACTGTAGGACGGTGGCACTGTAAGAGGGTGGTGTAGGAGGGTGGTATTTGCCGTTCAGTGCCGCATAGCCATAACCAGTCATGCACGGCACCTGCTCCAGGGTGATGCACTTTAGTAACTTATTGATACAGATAGAGATGGGGCGTTGTCTTTTTGAGCGTCCACGCTAACCTTCTTGGGGTACTCGACTGCCATACAGTTACCATGGACGTTTGAAAAAAAAAACACACACTATGAACAGTCCGTTTTTCATGGGTACGTAGAGGTCAAGGGGGTAGAAGTTAAGCTCGTGGTGTGATATAGAGCACGTAATTCGTGTGAAGCAACTGGCAAAGCTTTTATTTAAAAGAGATCGGGAAATAAAAAGGGCTGCTGCACCTTTTGTCTATTGTTCGTACGACTGATCCAAAGAACGCGGTAGGACACATATAGAAGCATATGATAGCGACACCTCACTCTTGTTCAAACAGTCAAACAACAGTCAATGACATCTTTTACTACCCTTGTAGACAATGTTGCACTTCAGATATTTTTTAGTGTTCTTACGCCACAATATAAAAAGAACTATTTTCTAACAGGGAATAATCAGAAGCTCCTCTGATACTGTGGCTTCAAGGAGGACCGGGTAGATCTGGCCTGTTTGGTCAGTTCCTTGAGAATGGCCCCGTTGGCATCGACGCCAACGGAAAGCTTTTTAACAGAAGCTCTACGTTTGTAAACTTTTCGGACGTACTGTATGTCGACTACCCTGCGGGAGGTGGTCTGAGTATTATTGAAGATGCATCCGTTCTGTCCACATCACTCGATAATGTGACTGACGACCTACTGATGTTCCTAAAGAAATTCTATCAACTTTACCCCGAGTACATGAACAGACGCCTTTACATTGCCGGAGAAAGTTACGGAGGTATGTAAAAGCATGCCACAGCACGGTTCAATATACATTTATCGCAATTCATTGACGAGATAGTATTACATTAGCGGAGCACACATCGATGGGTCTAAGGAAGGGCATCCGCACTCAAGAGTAGAAAAGTGCAAAGTATTTGAATGCGAACGTCTTGGCTACGCCAATGTTTTACTGAAGATTTCTAACGCGACTACGCTTAGCGACCCACTGCGTCTCTTGAACTATATAGGTTGTGGATTCATAGAACGTGAAAGTATGCAATGTATAAGGTCAAGCACACCTTATTGAAGGGACTGGCTTCTGTTAATGCTAACTAGTGGTCTATATTAAGAAAATGGGGCATTAAAAAGCCTATACGTAAAGGCAGTGACGGAGATATACGAAGGAAAGGTGCCAGTCACACTTCAACAAAAACAGTTGCATGACCAAGTTATATTAAACAACGGCGAGAAACGGCTACCTGTATAGAAAACATGGGGACTAGTAAAGCTTTCAGTAAATACTTCTGCATCTTTTCTGTGCACAAAATGTTGGATATTACTTTTACGCATCTCCAAATGCTGTTTTTGGTAAATATAACTGTTAAAACTCACGCATGAGTAAAATAAAGGCGCTTGGTTCCCATGTAGTCGAATATAATTTTGAACGATTGTAAGGCGACGCACAATTTTACAGCGGTATTCGTTGCGGCTTCTTCCCGCAGTTTAAAAATGCGATTAATAACGTATGCCCTTTAGATGTGCCCAGACGGAAACATACAAAGAATTATATTGTTTGGATGAATGCGCCAAGCTCAAAGAGAAAAATTAGGCTCCGTCACTCTCGGAACAGCTGTAATGTAATTCTTTGTTATCCAGATGCGATGAAATTTCGCTTGCCCTACCTCGCAGTCCATGAACCTGTTGGTCATGTAAGAACGTTAGTAATGCCAAAATTTCAAATCCACGGAACATTAACCTCGCGTGAATATCTCGCAGTTCGTTGGAGCAGTGCAAGGACCTGCGTCTCCACCATGACCGGCAAATGAGGCCCCGTGCGGTAAAAAAAAAAAAAACAGCCATAGTGTCACACCGTCCGCGTGCCCTTTTCAGAGTAACCCATGCACCAGAATGCGTTTCAGAAAAACAAGGAGCAATAAAGCATGGAACGCGAAATTTAAGACTCCATAAGCTAAGCGAAGCGTTATTGAGGCGCTTACTTGAATCTTGTGCAACAGAGGACAATGCAAGAACATCGTTTACTGTCATCCTATAGTATTCGCCTCTCTGTCCTTTCCCCTGATTACTCTCTCATTTTCTTATGCCATAATGCATATGTTCATGTGCCACCGAATTTAGTCTTATTTTCAGGAACGCTTAATTCTAACAAAATAATTGAGGAGATCCAATTCGCCCTGCTGGCGTCACCATATAGTGAAACTACTTCCATACTCGTCTTTCAGGTGATGCTGCAGTGCGCGCGACACGACATGTCTCCCTTTGCTTCAGGCACCCACTTTCCGTAATGGGGCATGAAGTCCAAAATGTAGAAGATCATTTCAAACCAAAGTTGTCTCAGTGGCTTTCTCTAGCTGTAGGTTATAACCGCCAGTGAATTATGAGTTCAGGGGTGCTATGCAGGATGGCCCGAGCTTCTCGGGCACACGAGTTTGCTCCGAGCTTGCATTACGGTAGTCATGACATGAAGACAGTGCGGAGCACGCGATAGCAGCGTGGATAAAAACGGCTACAAGAACGAGAATGGCGTCACAAGCGCATATGCGGCATTTGCGGTGGTTTTCAAAAGAACTCCGCGTGCGAACGCGTCAGCGCCGCCACTCAGTCCACATTTTGACAGTACAGCGACGTCAGCGTGATTGTCGCGCTATCTTTTTGCCAACTGATCATCGCGCCTCCGACGTGGGCGCCTCCGACGTTCGTGGGCGTTTGTCCTCTATCGGAAAATTCTTTCGTTCCACCTGCAGCATGGAAATTTCCACTCTCGAAGGCAACAAGGGCGCACGCGCAGCACTCTGGTGCAGATCGTTTCGCTTCTCTGGAATATTAGAGATAAATAAACAGACAGGTCACTGCTATACTTACATTACACGTCTGAAGATTTTTCTGTAGTAGCGAATCGGTACAAACAATGCCTCCACAAACAAGTAAATAGTAAACAAGTAAATAGTTCTCGCCGAAAATCCCACCAGGGGCGCTTGCTTCATAGCTGTGAGTGGTACGTCGTGAGAGCGGTGACAGTGAATGCGAGACATCGTATCCACGTGATGATATAGTCCTTCGTGCGTGTGTGCATAGTCTGTGCGATTAGGCTCATAGATGAATCGTGCCGCTCGCTGGCGTTGCGTCGTGAGCACTGTTCCTCGGCAAGAGGAAACACGGTGGGCGGACCCGCTCTTCGCCGCGGGCGTCTGTCAATCAAATTGATTGGCGCCTGCGAACTCGGGCACAAACTCGTTGATTCTGAAAAGGCCCCAGTTAACTCCTAACTGTCATTGGTGCCGGTTGTGCTTGACAGTGTTTCTGCCGGTGGGACGCTACTCAGCAGCTTTTTTGCATATAAAATAATTTGGAAAAGCTTGCACTACTTGTGCAAGGCTGGGGCCATCGGAGGAGCCGGTGGTCACCTAGCTTCTTCGAGCTTATTACGTGACTCGTCTACTCAGTATGCGTGGTCTGCTTC
>NC_051185.1:67868960-67922436 GCF_013339695.2 Rhipicephalus sanguineus | reverse complement strand
CCCGAACCGGCTTTTTGCGTGAAAGGTAATCACTCGCTGAGTGCAAAACATGTGAAATATCTCATTAGAGTAGACTGCCCGTATAAAACCAAACGGAGCACGTCAGAAAGAGCCTCAAGCCAGCGATCGCACGAGTTCGCGACGACTGACGGTGCCTCTGCATGTATAAGCATCTGCAAGTATGTTCGTACTGATGGTTTCGCTTTTGCTACGAGCGCGTTTTGGCATCGCTCTGTGAACTTTAGGCCGCAAAATATGAGAACTTGTGAGTACACAAACACTACGTTGCGCGGACGCTATCAGAGCTGTTCAAAGCAGTTTCGTTACAACTATGGCTTCGGTGCGCATGGCAACTTTGTGCTGTGCCGTCCCGACGATTCAGTGTTTTTTTTTTTCGGTCTAAATTCGTGTGCGTTTCAATGTCATTGACAAGTTGTCCCGCACTGCGTATTGATCGGTCTTCTCAGCGGGCAAATGCCACTGCTTCTGTTTCTTTATTCGGTGCATTCGTTTCGTTTGGTGCTCACACAAAATGTGAGCAAATGCGACTCCTTTTTTAATGCTCCTAATTATTGTTCCATTTGCATTCCAGTGCACTTGCCGCTCTCTGTCATCAACATTCATAGACCAAAGGTTCAACACTTCGAGATTGCTGGTGGAAGGAGAAGCAGTCTACGAGACCGAGCATGTATAGTAGGTAGCATGCAACTCCAAGGAAAGAAAGAAAATACAGTAACGTTCGCCGGACTTGTTCGCAAACGTAGGCTGTGAACTAGGACCCACATGAGTTTGAGATAGCGGTGAATAAATAGAAGTTATTGCAGCAACCAGCAGCCGCAAAACAGGCTAATAATTATTTGGCAAGTACCCCAGCAATCTTGGCAGCAGTGTCGTGTCTAACGCCAACAGGGTGGCATATCTTTCCCACGAAAATAAATGAGGCTCCAAGAAAATGCATGGGGTTGGAGGCCCAACATGGGTTTAAGAGTGGCACAAATAAATTTGGGCTTTTTCGCACATAGTGTTTGCGTCAGGGGAACGCAAGCTTGACTGAAAAAAATGTTATTGCCAACATAAATGCAGCACACAGCATTTGCTCTTTCGTTATGTGCGTCCACAAGCAAACGTCGCGTAGCTTATGAAGGTTAAAGCCTTAGATGCATCTTCAAACGGGTAGAATGACCGTCGGCGGCGTCAAGACGTGTCACGCAAAAAATATTCGTCCCGCGATGACGTCACCATATCACGTCACAGATCTCCTAAATTGTAACTTCATTATGACATCACCATGACGTGACATAACGTGATGTCACATGACGACGTATTCACACGACGTGGTCCCTTTGCATTGCCTCCGCGATCGGTGGGCCGATCACGGAGGCAATGCAAAACGTTGTGTAGCTTATGAAGGCGAAAGCCCTAGATGCGTCATCAAAGGGGAAGATTGCCAGTCGGCGTCCCGCGTCGGCGGCGTCAACACGAGTGATACAAAAAATAATCATCACGTGATGACGTGACCATATGACGTCATAATGACGTCACATGTCACCAAAACATGTAGCGTCATTATGACGTCACATAGCGTGACGTCACATGATGTATTCACACGTCATGGTCGCTTTGCATTGCCTCCGTGATCGGTCACGGAGGCCGTTCAAAACCGCGTTAGGTGCAGAACGCTTTTGGAGGGGGGGCGGCGGGGAGAATCAATACATCGACTGACAAGAAGAAGAAGAATGCTTTCGCCTTCTGGTCATCTTTGGCGAGTGCATAAGGGACCCTGTGAGTTCTTTAATTCAACGTATCTAAACAATGACTTGCGCATCTGCAGCCGATTTTGTGGACGCTGAGCACGGGTCCGACGATCAAGAGGTAGCACGGGGGGGTTCTGAGATGGAATCGCACGTGGTAAAAGGTAGCGCCTTTTCCATCCTGTGGCAGATAAGCATCATTTGCCGGCGGGAAGCGCGCGTGAGCCATCGTCTCAGTACGCGCTGTCTGCTACTCACCGAACATCGCAGGCCCGACGCAGTAAGGAAAGTCTTCGTCGCGGAAGGGCTTGTTGCACACAAGACTCGTAGCCGATGGCTACTTGCCGGTTCTTAGCTTTACAACCCATGCTTCTCGCAGTTTCTTGTCCCGCGGTTACCGGTGCAGGCTGACACTGCGCTCAGTTGCGTAAGCCCGGCACTGCGGCACCGAGCGGTAGAGCCCCATGTTCGTCGCCTTCGGAGGCAGCCACTTTATTACAATGGTTTCAGTTGAGCAGAAAATGCGAGAAAACTTCCGTATTTGAACAGACCGCAGCGCATGTGGGGCTTGAAACTCGTTTTCAAAGCACGCGGCAGCGCTCCACAAGCAGCCGACGCAGCCGCTGAGACCACGTGATCCTGCCAAGCACGTCACGCCGACGGTTGGCGCCGGTGATTCCAGTGGTAGGCCTCGAGGATAATAGTACTTCTGCTCTGCAAGTTTTTTTTTCACGCACCTGCTCTTCTCGCCGCTTTTCTTTCCATCTTTCTTTCCCCCCTCCCTTTAGTGTAGGGTAGCAAACCGGATGCTACAATTATAGTTGACCTCCTGCCTTTCTCTTATTTTATAATCTCTCTCTCTCTCTCTCTGCAAGAGTGTTAATTTTCACAAAACCCCGCTATGGCCTGTGATCCTTGGTAGAAATCTTACCTAGAGCTTTCTTGCGATGTACAATGGGGATGGAAAGAAACGAGTACACGCGGTATCTACATTTTCTGCTGTTTCGCACTTATTTTCAAGAAGCTGTGGCCTGGGTGGTAATAAAAAGCCACTGGAGCCATCCATGATACAATCAAGAAGCACTCTAGCATCTTTTTATTGCCACCAAGGTCAGAGCGTGATGAAAACAGCGCGCCGCGCTGTTCGCGTCTCTTTCCACGCCCCCCCCCCCCCCCACCCCTGTACTTAATGTTACTTTTGTTTCAGGTGAGTCCTGAATACAAGCCCCTTTTGCTGTGGTTCCAAGGTGGTCCAGGGAAGTCGGCACTGTACGGCCAGTTTCTCGAAAATGGCCCTCTGGGAATCGACGTCGAAGGAAAATTGTTCCGTAGAAGGCCCAGCATTTTATCCGATTTCAACGTCGTCTACCTGGATGCGCCGGCAGGCTCGGGATACAGCTTCAGCAAAGTGGGTAGATACCCCCTAACACTTGAAGAAGCTGCCGAACACACCATGAGATTTATGAAGGGATTTCTCCGAATATTTCCCGAGTACAAGGATACATACTTCTTCATTGCTGGAGAATCATATGGAGGTAAGTCGTTATTTATTAAATGCGAAGCATTTATTAGCGAACCTTTGGCACTTTGAGTATTTCTATCTACGTATCCATCTATCTATCTATATAGCCGGCTACGTCTGGGTGCTCTCATGATCGCCTCCTTAACTTGGTGTAGACGAAAATTGGGGTGGGAGGGTACGAGGATTTGACGAATATGACTGTACGTCATCAATCCCTTTCCTCCAGACACGTGTGCCACATACCCGTTTACCACGGGCAGCGGTGTACGGGTATGCGCCACAGGTGATTGAGTGTTTATATCTACCCAGGAACGGCGAGAACAGACACTGGTAATTAAATTTAGAGAGCATTAAGAAAAACTGACATCGGCAGCGCTGACCCGACAAATGGAAAGAATAACAATCAGGATCCCAGCAGGAATCGAACCCAAGCATTCTGCGTGGCAATCAGGTATTCTACCACAGAGCCACTCCAGGTGTATAAATTGGTTTGGAAAAACAGCCTATGTAGGCGTAATGTCGGTGCAACGTCAACTGTGTTTGTGGTGCTGGCTATTTAATTTTACAAGAAAGCAATAAAAACTGTATATGTACTCCTACGATACAGGCGTCATATCAGATTAACGTCTGTGGTTGCGGTGTTGGCTCCGCTTTTATAGCAGTCTAATAAACATTAGACTGGTATTCCCATGATTCAGCAAGCTATATTGAAGCATTGCTCGACCCCGGTGGAATACGTGAACGAAAGTTACGTGTGATATTCGCATTATTGCACCATAAAATGCACTTAGTTTCGATAATACTGACGTATATATGTACTCTAACGTGAGGGCTGACATTACATCGCACCATAGGTTACCCTTTAAACGCCAGTGTTGTCGACGTGGCTGGTAAGATCACGATGTGCACATAGCTACCACACTTACAAAAACACGTTGATACAACGCGTAACGCTTGGCTCAAATCCATAAAATAGGGCATAGAAGTACTAGCTGATTGCTTCGCATGAAACCGATTATCACAACGCGTGGGATCTGCCGAATATTTTTTTATCTATTTGCAATAATTTAAGAGAGAAGAAATAGTAGAGAAGGGAAGGCAGGGAGGTTAACCAGCTTAAGACATCCGGTTTGTTAGCCTAAACATGGGAACGCGATGTGGGAGATTGAAAGACGGAGCGCTCTTTGCAATACCCATCGCTACGAGGAAGCCCTACAGCAAATTCAGCGCGACTGTACGAGATATAATGTTCAGTGACAGTCCCTGGCGTGCCCTCTAGCTCACCTCGACAATACACGAACGTCTGCTGAAGCCATTGTTACGATAATTTAAAAACTGCTCCATGAAGCATCGACTAAGAAAACGTACTTCGGAATATAAGCCAAAGGAATGGTAATTAAAATTTTAAAAAGTCACACGCTATTTCGATACTCCCTCATGCGAAATTGGAGCCGCTGACTCCATATTAAGATGGCAACGCCGAAAAAACACGATATCTTCTCGAATGCCCATATACGTTGTAGTTGCTAAAAGAGTATGCGATTCCTCGCACTGCGGAGTCAGGCAGTGTAAAACCTAGATTGTTCCGCACTGATTTTCCTGCCAGCCGACTGATTTCGTTTCCGTAGCAGAAATACGTGGTGTTATTTTCACTTCCTGCGCGTCTTCCATCGCTTCCGTTCGATGTTGTAAAGCAATATTTACACCACCTCGTCGTTTCCGTAGCATTGAAATGCATAGATTAATAACTATTCGACTTGTATGTGCAATGCCTTATCACAGTGATACACGTTCGCGTATCGATGCAATAGTGAATTAAAGCGAAACGCATTTTCAAGTTGGAAAATCGGTGATCCTGACAACCGCTGTTCAGTGTACGTAGTGCGCATAGAAATGAACATTGATTATTGTGAAAGTGTAATATCTCAGAATGTGCGCGACAATAGCTACAAGTTGGTCGAATGCCAAGCTGATTTCTCGTTCTTTTCTTTTACAGCGAGATCGGCAATCGGATTCGCACAGAAGAGAGAGAGAGAGAAGAGGGAGAAAGGAAAGACAGGGAGGTTAACCAGAAGCAGTCTCCGGTTTGCTACCCTGCACGTGCTTGCAAACAAGACCGAGCTGAAAATGACATTGAAAGGAGTGATGCTGGGTGTCGGCTTTGTCTTACCACTTTTATAAATTATCAATTCAGCCGATTACCTTTACTACTCAGGTCTGCTTGACGAGCTAGGTCACAGCAATTTTAATGGGCGTTTTGATATTATAACGTGTCTGGTTAAAATGAAAAACTTTACCGCAGCTGCAGGATTGCTAGGTGCCACGTTTCTCAACATGCCCATGCAGAAGGAAAGAAAACCTTGTTCGAGGAACTGACAGGTTTCCAGTCCCACGGAAGCATCATAAGAGATCAGAGACCAGAAAAAGTCAAAAAATACATGGCGTACGCAAACAGTGCGGAGTTTAAGAGGATTATACACGTTTCCCCCACCAGAGTCCTCGATGGCACCAGAGCTAAACTGGCAATGACCTTAGCTGTAGGAGACTTCTTTATCGACAAGACGCAGACACTGGCGGACGTTCTCAACAACGTGCACGTGCTCTTCTACACAGCACAGTTGGATGCTGTATTCCCGTCAGTTAACATGGAACGTGTCTTTATGAAGGTGAGTTGGAGAGGCGAACACGGGTTCAAAACCAAACCCCGAAAACCATGGTACATCGAAAACAATGAGCGCAAGGTACTATTGGGTTACGAGAAAGTTGTCGGTACCCTAATGTACACTACTGTGCTCGTCGGTGGCCATCTTTTATCATTCGATCAACCAACAATGGTGAACGCCATGTATGGTCGCTTTTCAACGTTCGCTTCCAAAGCACCTAACTACTATTCCGGCTAGAATCATGGATGCAGCAACATGCATCCCACGATCTATGACGTTGTTCAGAAGTTGCTCAATAAAGGGCAAGAGCGCTCTTTCTGAAACGCTTCATCTGTAACAACATATTTGCCCATGCAACAAATAAATTTTCGAACTTTCACGAATGTGGACATCTGACTTACCTGATTTGCACTGACTGCCAAAGCTAGCTTCCATTCTTGCGTCTAGGGAAGGCATAGCATGGAATAAGGAGATCATCTGCTCCAGTGTTACGACATCCACTCCAACTACACAGGATAGCACTCTAATGCCAATGAGAAAGCGTTGATGAGATAGGGAATGTGACAAAGATGAAGCAACCTAATCATACCAACAGACAATTAAACCAAGAAAAGCATAGGGGACACTGTTTGTAGTCCTTAAAGGGACCGACAACTGCCCAGAACATGAAATGACTCCACTGATGGAAAGATTGTCCGTCGCATTGACTCAAACCAACCCTGCATTTTTTTTTCGTAAAAGGTGGATTTATATTTTTATTTCCTAATTGAAAGTCGTCAAAAATGACTTGTGGCGCCTCTGGCGGCAAAAACATGAACGATCCGATGTGCCCGGCCACGTGACCTTGGACTGCTGTACGCGGTCGACGATTTTTTTTTGTTAGTTCGTTTTTTTATATTAAAAGGTATTACGGTATAAAAATGTACATATATAGGCCTGCATTAGTAGTATGCATTAAAGTGGCGCTGCCTTCGCGTGAAGTAATGATTCCACGCTCGTGAGCGCGTCGTGAGCAACTTTTCAGCGTGCTCATGCAACCGTGCACGCAGTTCCCAGGTCGCTAAGATTTTGTAGCGACATAGTTTTGCTACCTACACTTCGTCTCAGAAATGACGCGCGCTGCTACTGGGCGCAGCCGCGCACATGCGTAGTGACGTTCTGACGACTTGGCTTGGCTCGTGCATCGAGAGGGGAACGAAGCCGGGACAAGCCACCCATGACACAAGCGCAGGCAACCTTGGACGCCTGCGCACACAATGCGGTACAAATACAGGAAAGGTGTATAATGCACCATCATCTTTGTAACAGCTTGTTGTTTTCAAAACTAGTTGGAAAGCTCTAAATAAAGGTGGCTAAGCATAGTTACAGGAGCTCCTGCGAAAGCAGAACAACGACAGCTTTCACAAATCGCGAGGAGGGCTGGCTGCATCGCTATCAATTCTCAGCGTTGCCGGAGGAAAGGTGCGTTCGTGTTTAGAGCCTTTCAGATCGAAAAATATTGCTTGTAAAATAACTACGTGCTTTCGGGATTAACTACTGCCCCTACAAACACTGCGAAGGGTGAACTTTCTGTCGCGCCGTAAAAAATAGGTCGAGAAAAATCAGTTGTCGGTCCCTTTAAGTAGTCATAGGCAAGCTTGGTCGAGTATCTGTTCACTCCGTACGGCCTAACGAAAAGCTTAAAGGGGCCCCGCGACGTTTTTACGACTTCCTCATTTAACGCTGGAATATGCGTGTAGTAATAAATGCCGAGACGAACACAAAAAGAATTAAGAAAATTGGTGCACGAAATCTAATGTTATTAGTCTGCAAAGTTCAAAACTTGAGCAGACAAGCCGAGAGCAGACAGCTAGGAGAAGACATAATAACAATACGGTCGAGCTCCATGCGGTGCGTGGTTGATTTGATTATATCGAAATCAACGAAACCACCGTGTGCTATCAGCTCGAGGACGTACAGCACAACAGAATTGATCTCGACGTATACAACAAGATCGACAAGCCACTCAGGCAATGTGCGACGAATTACCCGCTCTGGCAGCTCAGCCGCTAATGTAGCGCTCTTAAGCTGGGGGATGCGTGGTCGATTTACAGATAATTGTCGTCAATGTTCCATCCACCCCTTCCTACCTTCATAAATTACGTCTCTTTATGAAACATTATCAGTGCCTCAGGAATGTGATTATGCTCCCTCGACATCAGCCTCTCGCTTAAAGCCACCAGATACAAAATTTTTGCCGTCGCATTGATCTGTTTCTGAAGACGTCATATGAGGTGTATCATACGTCACCCTTTGCTTAAAGGACTCGTAAGCCACTCCGCGTTTCTTTCTCGCCTTCATTGCTCTTACTACAGGAGCTATCTCCTCCTCGCCACTTTTCTGCATGAAACACGGGGACAACACCAGCATTAAGTGTAGAGCTTATCAGCATTTCGCGCTTTTCGTGTACACGCTGTTATCTCCGTTTTCGAAGTCCACAATTCACAAAACAAAGTGAAATCAGTTAATCGCCATGATAGTAATGGAAGAGAATGCAGGAAGGGCGTGCGACTGCACGACAAAGCAGGATAAGAAACAATTCACAGCTGACATCCTTCGTATATCGGCCAATGGAAAGCTTATTTCATCGTGACGTCACGTGAACAGACTGCTGGCGTCACGAACTGTGCTTGATAGACGGCAGACGCCAGGAGAGAATTACTCGCTCATTCTTCCTATTTTCAGAGGTTGTTTAGGGGTCCTTTAACTCTAGCCACCCAGAGAAAAACAGCCAATGGCCGACATTTTGCCTATAGATGTCTCTGAAGTACCTGCACTAGACGCTGTAGTTCAGCTGTCTTCGACTGGAATATTCCTAGCGCTTATTGAAGTCAGGGATGAGCCCGCAGAAATATAACCTCGTCTGACTTTCTTCGTAGAACGAATGCTGACATTCGTCGCCTGTTTTGGACTTAGGGTGACATTTGCGACTTTCAAAAAGATTGACCTTTGCGCCAGAAATCTCTTGTCACTCGCCTTGTCTACGATCTGACGTCAACCGCATACGTCAAAGTTGATACCGCGCTTTTCCGGCGCAACGGCAAAAATAGAATTCTAAGAGTACAAGCTCGTCACTCAAAGTTCCATAATAAACTTTTCGTGCGCTTTGCGTCCCCTGTGATTGACAGGAGAAGTCTGGTGATTAAGCCACACTTTGCGTCTAGTACTGAAGTCAGCAAATGAATTCTATTCCTGTGGGAATAATTGGATAAGGACTATTACAAACCAGTAATGCCCAACAATGTTGCGAGTGATGTTATTTTCATGTCCTTCGTCTTTCTTCTGGTGTTGCTCAGGTGTTTAAATTTTTCCTCAGAGTGATGTACCAACTAGCCCAGCAACAAGTTCTTATCGGTAATGCCCAAACGGGAATAGAAGAAAATCTACGCAAGCTTGCTATATTCGGATTGGAACTTCTAGAGTATGCCACATGCGGAATTATGGAACGGTTACTGAGATGTTTTACGACCACATAAAAAGGACGTATTAATCAAAGGAGACATGCAAAAATATTTCACTGCGAGTGAAAAGCCTAAAGCATAGTACAATAAACATAGTTTCATTTTTCCCGCATCAATAATTAAATTTCTTAAAATTTCATTACGTATTTCTGATGCGCCAATTTTGAAGCTCAGAAAATTTTGGAAAATGCCACGCAATGTGGCAATGGATGCAATGCGAAGCTCTGAGCGAAGAACTGCATACACCGCATCGCTTGGCTTTGAGACAAATCATAACATACATGTAATGAGTAATGACAAATCGTTCGCAATTGAATGTTTGTCATGTATGCACGCACATTCTCTTATATACCATACTAATTAAAATATATTCTGGTGTACACAATTCAAGAGCTGTCATTTATGTACGTCATACACTCGTGTCATGCCAAACCACCTTTCATATATCTCCAGTTAATGAAACGGCCGTGAGCGCACCAGGACGACGGCATGTAAAGCATGCCGTAAATTACACGCATGTCATGATGGGCATGAGACGAAATTTTGTCATTTATGTTCATCATGCACTCATGTCACACCTTACCAATCTTGATACATCTCCAATACACCGCGAGCGCACCGAAACCTTGTCCTGTAAATCATGCCGTACATGACATGGATGTCACGAGTTTCAGGTTACGACCTCTCATTTATGTTGGTCGTGCACTCAGGTGCTGCCATACCAATTTTGGTAGATATCTAGTTAAGAAAACGGCCACTAGAGCACGAATCCATAGGTGACGAGACAGACAGACAGACAGACAGACAGACAGATAGATAGATAGATAGATAGATAGATAGATAGATAGATAGATAGATAGATAGATAGATAGATAGATAGATAGATAGATAGATAGATAGATAGATAGATAGATAGATAGATAGACAGACAGATAGATAGATAGATAGATAGATAGATAGATAGATAGATAGATAGATAGATAGATAGATAGATAGATAGATAGATAGATAGATAGATAGATAGATAGATAGATAGATAGATAGATAGATAGATAGATAGATAGATAGATAGATAGATAGATAGATAGATAGATAGATGCGCTCCAGCTGGCTGAAATTCGCTAAATTCTTTGCATTTAAAAATTAAAAAATATTCTTGCTAGCTTGAAGCAACTTCCAAACTTGTGCACATATAGGCGTAGCATAACCAATAAGACTACTTACTGCGTACTCTTTTGAATATTTTTAGTTGCACACAGTTTAGAAGCTCAAGGCCCGTTGTAGGCCTGCGCTGATATTTAACTTCTGAAACACGGCTGGTCCAACATATGTCTTACATGTTGCTCTTCATTAATGAGAACTAACAGACAATAATGCAACATAGACATCAAGAACGTTCTATTTGATCCATTCAGTATTTTGTTCGCGTAAGAAAACAACCTCTACTGTCACAGAAAAAGATATACTTCGGTTCTGTGTCATACGCAATGTAGCAATAATAGCTTTCTTCCAAAACCACAAGAAACTTGACGTTGTTTAAACCCCATAGAGTAGACTGAAAACGAGCAAATAAGAGCTGCGCTATTTTGTCCATGTTAAATTATACTGCACGAATTATGAACATAGCCTCTTTTTACGAACTTTCTGCACAATTCCTGAAGAAAATTTTACATAAAAACTTTTAGAAGAAAACTCACATTTGCACTAAAATTAAAGTCACCGTGTATTTTACGAATGGCAGAGCATTCTAGATACTATCGATTTCTTTCGTGACGGTAATAGTAAAGCAGGAATCGTTCTATGCACATCACACACGATATGCCGCGTGGTACATCGGTAAATAACGTGCAGGTAGGGGAGAGAAGCCATTTGCCTACCTCTGCATGTGGAAGGTGCCTTGGGCTGTTTGCGTGAAGCTAAGAACACCAAGTCCTTAAACCTTCGCAGTTCTGCACAGGTTTGCCAATTCATGCAATGGCGCAGACTCCTTCTCCAGTAACGCATTTTTGCCGTACTGACCACGATGCCCATGGAATGCCACTCAGTGGAAAGCCACTTTGCCACTGGCAAAAAGGCTTTGTCAGTTCAAAGTTATACTGTTCGGCGCTTTAAATTGCCCAGGCTCCGTTCGCCCTTATTATTAACGAAGAATTGTCATTTAAACCAATCTCACCTAGGCTCTTTTTAAGTATCCCAGTGATGCAAACACCCTCGTAGCAATGAATTTATCTGAAATATCAACGTAGCGCTCATTATTATTCACATTTATGGCGTGGTTTAAAAGTGTGCGTGATCACATTGGGCGCGTTAAGTTATGGAGCTCGAGCGCACTCTAGCCGGCGGAGCGTGCTCTTGTAAACTTAACGGTTAAAAAGGGACATCCGGTGCGTGATTACGGAGCTCGCTCCACGCACTCGAACCCTGAGACGGTGAACGAGAGCTCCCGTCTGCTACGGCTTCTGGAAAAATGACACGTTTCCGACTCTCTCTTCCGATGAAGTGCGTTCTCCTTCCCAACTCGTTCCTACCGCGGAAGCAACACAACGTTCGCCATGTTACGCTGTCGTGCCCCCGAAAGCAGTCGGCGGAAATCACCGTTACCCTCCGAAGGCGTCCCACTCGAGCGCATTCCAACATGCTCCTTTGGAGTTCGGAGCGCGCTAACCTAGCTCGCCCATTTTCTACGCGTGCGGTGGCGGCAAGTATTTAAATACTTCTAGCGCCAGCGCAAGTGACAAAACGCAAAGATAGCCAGCAATAAGTAACAGATTAAAAACAAACTGTTGGTCGATATTAGATGTATATGTCTGCAATATCGTAAGAAAACATACTACAGTCAACTTTTCGCATATCAAACGTATTGAAATTGCTTTTTCTTTGTTATCCATAAATCTGTGAAGTGACATTCATGCCTGTTTATGCTGTGGACGGAAACATCCAATTCTGACGTTTTAGGAAAGTGTTTTCCTACGGGGCAAGTCAGTATGACGACACTCACTGTTATCAAATTCTCTGTGAACGCCCCAAGTTTATGACACTCGACATGTTCGCAGAAATAAGTTTGAACTTCTGCTGCCTGCAACCGTCAGTGGTAAAACCTGTGCGTATATTTATATTAGACAACGTTGTCCAGCTGTCACATTGTCCGCTAACCCCTTCTCCTCGTCTTCACATGGACCCATGACCTTTGGAGAGAGATTTTAGAGATGAAGTTTAAGGTCATGCTGATGTATTCAAACCGTATGCAACTTGCGGGTTTTAACTTCGCTATGAACAACATGATAGTTCAGCTAGTTCTACTGGTTATCGTCGTTTCCATCCCAACAGTTAAGACGCTGGATGAGCAGAATATTTCACAGGGGTACTGTGGAGATGAAAGGTGAGTGGCAGTGTATAATGCAAAATCAAAAATTAACGCATTAGCCAACTTTTGAAATGTAACGCAACTGTTTTCAACATTATGGCTTTTCGCGTGGTCCCAAAATACTATGCACTAGTTGAGAGAAAAGCAATCAGTCAGTCTTCGCTATTAGAATTTGTAACCTTCGCCACGAAGTGCACCAATATTACTTTTCAACAACCTCCTAACAGCAGGTAACAAGATAACGATCTAACACATCTCACTTCCGGCTGTGACTAGAGCAGTAGCTGTAGTGTCACTGCAAAACGCTACCGACTTCGCAGTACGCTGTTGTTGAAGGGTATCTTGACGGGCCAGTTGGTACATGTTACTGCGATGGAAACAGTGCGAAAAATGGACGAGGGGTAAGAAGCAGACAACACAAGCACTAACGAACAACTGTCTGCAAATTTATTGCAACAGAAAATATATACTTTAAATAATTACCAAAAGGAAACGTAGGACAGCCACATGATACGGTGACGAAGCAACAACGTTAATGTCCGCCACGTGTATTGATAACATCATTAACCCGAGAAATAGTCAATCTCATTTTCAAGAAGCGCGACTGATGGCTCGCTGACACGCGCGTTCCCTTTTCACTTGTGAAGAGTGTACCCCACAGTCTTCAAAGAGCGGAGAAAAGCCACACAAAGAACAATGTGCTGCCAAGGCGCTGCTTTTGTTGTCTGCTTCTTACCCTCTGTCGAGGGTTCTCTCTGTTTTCATGGCAGCGCTCTATGGTTCCTCAGGTACCATTATTAGCGCAGAGAAGATCTGATCTTGAGAACAGGCGTGCAACTTCGGCATCTTCGACACCGATGACATGTCCGCAACTGCATGATGAATTAGATTATTTGATTATTGTGGGCATGTCGGTCGGACATCTTCATCACACAGCAGTAGGGTACATAGTAGCTTCAGTTGGCATTCCGTTCAGCCAGAGTTCTCAGAATTAGAGTTGCGTTGAACCCAAGTACCATGACCTTGTGAACTTGCCTTTAACCCAAGTAACTATGGCCTTATTGACAGTGAACCGAAGTTCATAACATCGGCTTGTCTATCCCGCATTTACGTTTAGGGGAGTTTCGTTTTAATGTGGTCCACTGTAGATGCAAAAGTGTAAGCATTCATGCATGCACAGAAAGCAATATAATCGTTACAGTTAGATTGTTTTCTTCTTTTTCGCAATATAGTGCACAAGAGTGCTAAAAGGTAATATTGATAATGAAAACACACCTAGGCAGTAGTCTGGATTTCTAGTTTTGTTACGCTTGAGGCTCGCGCGATTTAGGCACAAATGTACAATATGCATTGATAGAAAACTTCAGAGGAATTAGCGAATCCGAAACGAACTTCGTTACTCTTGTATTTCAGTTTCCCTCCGAAGGGAAACAGAAAATTGCAACTTTTCAGTTGCGACAAAAATAACACCTTTTTTTTACGTTTTCGGTTCAGCTCCGGTTGATACTGATTGACAGGGCTATATTAAATCTCGGTTGCAAGAAAAATGCGGACTTGCCATTGGTAGAAAAGCGTATGTCAGCTACCCCTGCTGCCAAGTACGCCGGTGCATTGCGATGTAGTTGCCGTGTGTGCACAGTAGTACATGTAATACTTGCGTGCGTTATTCGCACTTCCTCTTTCTCACCATTTGCTTATCCTTCTCTGTTGTCCCTACGCAGAGACGCATGCCATAGACAAAGCCCCTTCAGCCGAGCATTATACTTTTCACGTGCTGATGCGTTTTTCTCTCCCTTCTGGTACAGGCGTGTCGTCAGAGACGATTGCATCCATCTCTGATCATGAAAGAAACTAGCGAAGTGGCCACGAAGATGAAGTTTCTCGCGCGCAGGTCGACAAAAGGAGTCTACCTGTACCTAGTAGATGGATGAACGCTAACCGCATCAGGAGTTGACTACAAGGCGTCACGTCGTTGTTAATGCGAAGGTTGCAGCCAAGGCGACAAATAATAATTTAACTCTTTATTGTGAGAACTTGTACCCAGCCAAGCAAGTGCACTCACAGTACACGGATTGCGTCGAGCACAGTCGCCGGTATAGTCAAGAATCTGACCTGTAAATCTAACGCCCAGGATATTTATACATCATACAGTCACGTTAGATTGCTGCATAATCGCTGGCGCTCGCATACGTTCGAGATTGCAGTCTACCATTTGCGCCATGCAAGCAATAAGATTGGAACTTTCGTAACGTTCAAGAAGAATGCGCCAGTTTCGTTACAACCAGCCACGGCTTGCACCGAGCGGCAACATGTGTAAAAGTTATCTGGTGAAATGCAGTCGAAATGACAAAGATACACAAGTGGGCTAGTCATTATGAAGATCCGCACGTTGGTCGGTCAAACTGATTTTACTATATTCGGCTATAGTCATGGTGTCGTCATTACGACGAGAGATAATGCACGTACTAAAGTTCTGGCCTAATGTTCTTTTTCAGTGACAACTCTGCCGACCTGATCTTTACAGTACCTGATATAAAGTCATCAAACATTTTGGCAGCAAAAAAGAATAAAAGCCGAGTGTGCTTACCTGAACCTTGCTCCAATGTGGAAGCATACTCCGGATTCATCAAAGTTGACAAATATAGCAACTCTTCCCTCTTTTTCCTGCACGTAAAATCACAGGCAAGGTTCTTTTCACAACAAGTGCCACACTGTATTTAACACTGTCGGTTAAGTGTCGCATTATGCACCACGGATGGACAAGATAACTTATCCGAAGCGCTGTGCAAAATTTATACCTTCTGCAGGGCCGGTTGATGCAACACATTGTAAGATGATGTGTGGTTTGATGGCAGGAGTGACGAAGAATCTGTTCTGCCGCCTCTTTATTCACTCTTGCCATCAAATAGCGCATACTTTACAAAGAGCTTTAGAGAATACATTGGCATCCAGTGTTGAAAGCCTTTTGAACTAAAGGGTCACTTCTTAAAAGGTTGTCTATGACATAAATAAGTGTCTCAGGGCATCTTCAAGACAGATTTCTCTAAAGTGCTGCGAGATTTAGGGAACTTCAAAAGCATTCAGGACATGTCTAATGCTCGCCTTCAAGTTAGACATGTGGTGTCAGTGGTGAATCAATATAACACTAACGAGTGATTAATTTCCTGACATGCTTAGATATTGAAACTGGTCGGCAAGTAACGCTCGCTTCCTTGAGGTATGCCTGTCTGTGAAAGAAAATATTTAAGCCGAAAATATGTGTTTAAATCAAGGTAAAAATGCGCAGATGCAATCCACGGCTTAGAATGTTTGTGAAGCGAACCTTCCAGAAAGCGGCACAGATTATCTCAACTCTTTTTATTTTCCTGAATACGTTTTGCAGCTTAGTGATTGCAGGCCTTTCCGGTAATTACGCAACATAGCCCGGAATCCCCACAAAACTAGTTCTGTGATACACTCGACCGTGAATTGCACTGTTTCCAGAATGAGCACAGTTTTTAACCGCACCTCTTCATAGGTAGCCACACTTACTATCGCTCTCTCTATCTGAAGGGCCAGACTCGCCTAACTCGGCATTCTATACAGAAGGAATAGGCCTAATGCGTACCTGAAGGCGCATATTTGCCGCACTGGAGGTATTCAAAGAACGTTTGGTATTTGACTGCGTAAGTACGTACAGGAAAGACCCAATCACCGATGAATGCATTGGGCGCTGCGTGTAGGGTTACGTAGAATACGGTTGCTCAAGCGCATCATTTTTATACAAAATAATGGTGAGGGAACTTTTGAACACAGGTCCATCACTGCTGCAAGGACCGTGGTTCAGCCACTATATGAACGACCGTTACATGAATTTGCTGAAACTTCATCTGGGCTTCACTCGGCTTCGAGATTGCACAAATTGATGGTCTCTAACAAAATGCCACATAGAAAAGGAATTATGCTCACTGATTATCCAAGTACACACAGTGTTTCTTCATTCGATGCATTGATTGAAGTAGTAATGTTTTTAAATTTAGAACAATAAGGGCAAGTACTTCGTGGTAAATAAAGCCATTCGAACATCCTCAAGCCAGAAGAAAGAAATATTCGCAGAACCTAAAGAAACTATCTTGAGATATTTGAGAACCACAGGATCATCCTTGCAAATTTTGTCGTTTGTAGTGGAAGGCGAAGCGTCGCTAAAACCTAGCGAAAAATGCCGTTTCTGTAACCTCAAAATTTCAGTCCCGCCCTCCGCAGGCAAATGCTACGAAACAGGCAGTGGCAGGTTTGGCCATCTAAAGATTTGAAGAGCTAGAAAATCGTTATCTATCAAGCCCAGCAGGCCACGAAATCCAGTACAGCCCGGAATTAAGGGACTGACTCACCGCCTGAATATACCTGGGAGAAATAATTTTAGGCCACTGCTGCTCACTAGACAGAAATTAATTTATCAAACACAAGTAATAAACAATGCGGTACTCCTAGTAAACTCCTTTCCGGAGTCCATACACCAGACACGACAACAAAAGTCCCTTAAAGAGCTATTGCTGCGATGTGAATAAGCTTGCACATCTTTCATATTTTCGGTCACTGAAGTAAATTGCATACGCATCAATGCAGTATTTATTCAACACACGCAGAAATGTTCCAGCAAATGTTACGCTTGCAGGCCACGGTTACTTTACAAACTAAAGCGTGCATTGTCTCTACGCAGGATGATGCCGATAAAAAGCCCCTTCTCTTGTGGCTCCAAGGCGGTCCCGGAAAATCGTCCCTCTTCGGACAGTTTCTTGAGAACGGACCCCTTGGTATAGACGCCAACGGGAAACTCTTTTACAGGAACCATACCATCGCAAACGATATGAATATAATCTATTTGGATCAGCCAGCTGGTTCGGGATACAGCTTCAACGACGGTAAAAATTATGCCAGCACACTCGAGAATGCTTCCAACCACATCATACGGTTCGTGCGTCGATTTGTTAGAATATTTCCGGAGTACATCGCAAGAGACTTTTACATTGCTGGGGAGTCCTACGGAGGTAAAGTATTGAGTTATTTTACGATGCATGTTCTTACAAATGGCTCCTTCATTTACACGACGGCGCGCTCTTTCACTTGATAGTCGGCATTCGTTCGTTCTTGTTTTGTTCTCTTCTGTGTCTGTGTCTGCACGTTCACCCTTTTAAGGATTTATTTATTGTATTAATGCGCCCAAATGTTACACCGTGTTTAAAGTTTGCAAATAAGTTCAGTTTCAGTAGTGTTAAGCGTACGTTTTAATGAACATATGCTGATAGCTTGCCACAGAATATTTAAATGTTGCCCACTAGACACACGGGTCGATTGCCGCGCCCTTCTGGTGGCGTCATCGCACCAGGGACCACGGTTCCTCCTCTGGTTTGCTGTGTAACCGGCACAATGCGTTGTTCCAGTACACCATAGAATGCGATGACCTGTTGCGAGATGCACGTGCCAATTGTTTTAAGAAGTGATTTCCACACGACAACATCATGCGTACGATCGCGGCATTATGGCCAGACCTCCTGCAGTTGTACAAAGAAAGTTCGACCTGAGAAAGTGGTCTTAGAATTCAACGCATCATAGATTAAACAGTGGATAGTGGCGTAGAAACACTTGCAGCTCTACCGGCTTCTATCTCGTATACTTAAAAGAACTGTATATTGCACTATCATCATTTGTACCGCTTACTATACAAACTTCCACAGTTCGCTTTGCACCTCCCTTCGTTTTGTTCCAGTTTATTTTGATCGGACTAACGTATTTTGTTTCTCAAACGCATAATAAAGTTAATGTTCTCTATGCACTAACTTATTCCTCTCCTATTCCGTTTGGAGGCAGAGGGAGCATTAGGTGGAAGTGAATAAGAATACTGCTAAGAAAAGCGAAAGCGTTTGTGGCCCTGACGCAGACAAATCCTAGTACTGAAACGTTCGCACACGCTTCGTTACTTGGTGGTTGAATGCTTATTACTGGTTATTAAAAGACCAGTAGTTAAAACATCATTAAAACGTCACTTGTTAGCATGCCTAAGGCGATCTTTCGCGTGCACAACAGTATTGGTTCAGACATCAGAATTTGATTATGTTATTGCATACTTAAGTTGTCATCGGTGCGCAGTTTTAGTACAAGCTGTTAAATGAGTGGCTGGCTTCTTTCAATAACATTGCGTATTATTAAGAAATGGTCACAATTGCTTCAGGCATTCGTTCTAGCGAATCAGTCAATAAAACTGACAGCCGTGTTAATTACTGTGGGCAAGATGTACCTTGCGCACGTGTTGTGAAACAAAAATGGTAAAATTTAGCCTTGGGAACAATGTGGCCGGGTGGCCGGTCTTTAGTGTATTCAAGGTTTAGTTTCTAGCGAGGAAAGCCAAAGCGAAGTTTATGAGAAACGTGTTCGTGTGCTCTATTCTCAGTAGTGGTGGTCATCCACATTACGAGGAAAACTACTTCGTAAAAAAAATTCGGCAGAACCCACGTACCGTGGGAGTCGATGTTATGCGAAGCATGCGGCGGGTAGGTGACTGTGGCGTAACATTTTTTACTGAGCGACACGTTACAAAATGGCGCTAAAGATTTGTATAAATTTTATACGCTCACATATATATGTTGAAGAGCCGCATATGTGTTATATAGCCAGTTGTTTACGGTTGGGTAACGCTGCCAATGGCAACGTGGTATTACCAACACCAGAAGCGGTAAGCTGATATGTAGTGCTTATACGTGTCCCGAGAACGCACGCACCTTTCACGAACCCGTGTGCATGTGTGCAAGAAGTTTTTGACAGTTCTTGAACAAGGGCATCATCACCGTGATCAGTGAGCACCAGCAGCTGGTCATGACTTATAGGATCCGGTCGTGATCGTGGTGACGAGGGGTCCATGTGTAGTGAAGTATGTCGTAGAGCTGTTGGAATTCGTGGATGCCTCGGCGATTTCGTCGACAAATTGTCTTTTGACTGAGCCGGCGACATGTCGGAACCTGAAGCCACCCTTCGCGGTGGTGAAGTATAGGCCGTCGAGGCTGGTAGGCCTGGATAGTGCTACGTAGACCAACATCAGTGGATGGTGTTTGTTGTATTCGTAGACTATACCTGGGCGTATGTGGCCTACGTAGCCTAGTCTACAAAGCGGCTGTCAATCAATATGGCATCATCCTCCGTCAGCATGAGGCCATCGCCCAGCCTCGTAAGAAATGAAGAGGACACTGCGTCGTTCTGGTGGACGAAGTGCACTTTACGGTGCGGTGATGTGGATATCATATGTGACTTTCGTTAATGTATTCCTCTGGGGTCGAGCAGTGCTTCACTATAGCTTGCTGAATCATAGGAATACAAACGCAATGTTTATTAGACTGCTATAAAAGCGGAGCCAACACTGGAACTACAGACGTTAATCTCATATGACGCCTGTATCGTAGGAGTACACATCGTAGGAGTATCATGTCATGTTAATTGCTTTCTTGTAAAATTAGATAGCCAGCACCACAACCACAATTGACGTTGCACCGATATTACGCCTGCGTAGGCTGTTTTTTCAAACTAGTTTATAGACCTGGCGTGGCTCAGTGGTAGAATACCCGATTGCCACGCAGAATGCTTGGGTTCGATTTCTGCTGGGATCCTAATTTTCATTCTTTCCATTCGTTGAGTCAACGCTGCCGATGTTGGTTTTCCTTAACGCTCTAGCATTTAAGTTACCAATGTCTGTTCTCGCCGTTCCTGGGTAGATATAAACTGTCAATCACCTGTGGCGCATACCCGTACACCGCGGCCCGTGGTAAACGGGTATGTGCCACACGTGTGTAGTGCCCACGCGAACGCGCCGAAAGTGTGGGCGTGACCGGAACTACGTCATCGTCGGTAGTTTTGGCCACGGTGGTAGAATAACAGGTGGCCCGACGCGCCGCTCGGCCAATGCGCCGCGCGTGTCACGGAGGTGCTCGAGTTGCCGCCGCTTTTCCGCAAGGTGGCAGCAGGTATACTCTGGGCCGATATCTCCGCATTTGAGAGCATGCGGGCCAGTGTGCGTCGCGAGCATTTAAACAGCAGTTTACACCTTTAACTTTTGAGAACAGATCCGCGGTGTATTTATTACACCAGAGAGGCCTAGAGCAACACTGAAGACTTGCCATCGCTTAGAACGGACGCGCCACTAATGAAAGCATGCAACGCAACCATCGTTGCAGCCGCGTCTCTTCCTTTCTGCTTGGTCATCTTCGATAAATGCGGAGGCGTCCGTGGGTGCAAGCGTCCGAAGAGCAAGAGCGTCCCTATGTGACGCAACCAGCGTCGCAAAGTCGCAATTAGCCTTCGTGTCATCATCACGGCCAGATCACTGTGGTCGTGATTAGGTGATCCCACGGCTTGAGATCCGCTCTGATGCGTCGCGTTTGTTGCGCTCTGTCAAACCAACGTGCGCTTCCGTATCGGTGTTTCCGCTCACTTTCGTAAGCTGCAACCACGGCTGAAACCACGGTGGCTCGATCTGTGCCGCTGATGCGGCGGCCACCATGGGACGAAAATGCTTCGCTCCAAATTGCAAATCTGGCTACAAAACGTGCAAAGAAAAGCTGTGTCTTTTCTCCGCGCCGAAAGACGAAAAGCGACTGCAGTTGTGGAGAAATGCAATTCCATGGAAAGACCGCCAGCTACAGTGCTCTGACATACATACGATAACGTGAAAACCAAATGCTTTTTTTTTACTCTGTACACTCGCCGGTAGGAATTTTCACGCTTTTGAAAAAAAAATACGCGCACGTCTCTTGCAATCGGCAGCCTGTGACAGTCATATCGGGACTACCCGCGCCGATTAAGAAAATTTAAGCTTCATAAAGCCTGGCGCTCTTACTGTTGCGGTCGAAGCTGGCAGACAGCCACTACAAGCTAGTAAAAACACAAAGAACCGTTGAAAGCCACAAAATTAGCTAGAGAAACCGGTTTTTACAGTACAGCGAGAGCTTGCGGTGCGTGTCTTTCAGCCCAAAAACTCGTCGTGAACCTAGCGGTGGCCGCGAGCAACTCGAGCAGTACGGGACGCGCTCGCGGCGCTCGATGGGCCAACTGTTTTATACTACCACCGTGGTTTTGGCGGAGCCGTGGCCTCCGTGACTACTTCTGGCTGCGCGCATTGGTGGAACTGATCGCGAAGGCCATGCTTTTACAGAGCTGATGGCGCCGATGACGCGGCACACCGAAGTTGACGTCACCGCCTTCGCTCAGCAGTTCAAGAAGCCCTGCGGCTGCAGCCGCTGTTTTTTTGCCAAGAAATGCCATTTGCGTTCACTTCTGTGAACTCTTACATTGGTCTTCGTATTCAGCAAGGATCAAATTATGATTACACATTCCGAAGTCATTTTTTTAAAAAGTGCTTCAGCTTCCCTTTAAGTTACCAATGTCTGTTCTCGCCGTTCCTGGGTAGAAATAAACTGTCAATCACCTGTGGCGCATACCCGTACACCGCGGCCCGTGGTAAACGGGTATGTGTCACACGTGTGTAGTGGAAAGGGTTTGACGACGTACGCGACAAGATTTTAACGTTATTCATGTCATGGCCCGGCAATCATCGTCATCAAATCCTCTTACCTTCCCATGCAAATTTTGGTCTACACCAAGTGAAGGAGGCCATCATGAGAGCACCCAGACGTAGGCGGCTAGATAGATAGATAGATAGATAGAGAGATAGATAGATAGATCGATAAGATAGATAGATAGATAGTAGATAGATAGATAGATAGATAGATAGATAGATAGATAGATAGATAGATAGATAGATAGATAGATAGATAGATAGATAGATAGATAGATAGATAGATAGATAGAAACGCTCAAAGTGCGAGAGGTTCGCTAAGAAATGCTTCGCATTTAAAAGAAAAAGAGTAGCTACCACACATGTGCAGCAACCTCTTATAAGTGCATTCATTTTTTTAAATTGTGGGGCCTACTCGACGCTCTGATCGGAGGTGTCGCTTACACTGCCCTTAAAAATGCGCTTTTCTACTTTGGCTGCAATACTGAAGCAAGTGCTCCTTCTCTGTACATCGACAAGTTGCGATCATGCCTTTGTATTTACAGCACCTTACGGTATAGCGCTTGTATAGGAATATGTTGTATACGATGCCTCCGACATGTGAAAATAACTTCACTATCACTTTTTCCCACAAACAATACGATACATAAGTACATTTAGAATAAAAAGCATCCCTGTAATAAACTGAATAGAACAAGGATAGTAAAAAAAGGTAGTCGCACATCAATATGATGTGCTTTATACAGCCGCCCTCCACTGAGTTTATGAAATCCTTTACTAGTGAAATGCACCTCCTTTTGGCTGAGCTTACGATAAAATCACAAAAATGTTAATTCTGAATTGAATAGTCGCTCCAAAATTGCCATATTTACGCAGATACATTCAACTAGACGGCCAGATATGCGTCGCACCGTTAGGAAAATACGCAATTCAAAAATAAAATTGGCGTAATACATAATGCGCATATTTAAAAAAACGCTAGAAGTTTGCACTTAGTCGCGCAAAATTTGGCACAGGGAAGCACGGACCCGTCGCCACTCGCACTCCCAGACGACCGCCATGTGTATAGCTTCGAGATGCGCGGCTTCCTCCTCGGGAGCACGCAGCCAGGCTATGCACTATAGAGCGAAGGTTGCACGTGATGTGTCCGTCGGTGGGCGTGGCTTAGATACTGCGCATGCGCGGCTTGGCCAGTGCTGCGGTTTCTGGTCGTTAGACGACGCGATTCTTGCTTCCTCTTTGTTTCTATCTTTTCTTCTCTCTCTCTCTCTCTCTACTTTCTCTCAATTCTCTCAATTTTGTTGATGTTCTTTCTCTCGCTTTCTTTTTCTTTCTGCATTTCTTCATCTCTATTTCTCTCTTTTTCATTATTTCTATGCTACGCTTTATTTACCCCTCCTCCTTTCCCTCTCCCACATCATCATGTCTCTCCTTCTCACGTTCACTTCCCTTTCCCAGCCACTTGCTGCACTATACTATACAAGGCTATGCTATGCTCTGCTAGCGTGCCTGGATAGCCGAGTGGTTTGAACGCTCACCTTCGGATCGAGGGTACGCGGGTTCGAATCCCGCCTCGTGAAGAACATCTTTCTGCAAGAATTTTTCTTCCTTTATGTCTTTCTTTCCGTCTCTTTGTTTGTTTCTCTCTTCCTTTCTCTCTCTCTGTCTTTCTTTCTCTCTCTCTCTCTCTCTCTCTCTGTGTGTGTACTCGTTCTCAGGTTGCCGCACAGGGGCACAAACTCGTTAAGATGATAGTTTTCCGCGATCGAATCACGAGGAACGATATGCTAAACAGCTTCGCTGTTAAAAAATAAAGCAAACGTAATGCTCATGTTAATCATACAATGCGGTTCGCTCAAAACAAAAATACATATAAAGCAACAGCTGAGTGGATAACAAAAATATCGGCGCGTAAGAATCGCAGGTGGTTGCCTTAGTTAACATATCAGAGTTTGTTAGCTTCTCCCGGCGCTTGTTTCATGCCGGGCCCTCTTCTGACGGCTAATTCTTGTCTTTGTTGTTTTTCTATCTTACAGCAAGGTTCGCTGTGGGATTGGCGAGCGAAATGTTGAAGAACAAGTCCTTGGTCCCCCTAAATCTGAGAGGAGTGATGCTTGGCGTCGGATTCTTGTTTCCGGTTGTCGACTTGATCGACTCTAGCGACTATCTTTTTTCTTCGGGATTACTTGACCGTGATGGCCAAACGTCTTTCGCTGAGCAGTTTCAGGTGATTAATGAACTTGTAAACAAAAAAAATTACACCGCGGCCGCTGTTCTGCTCAGCCGCACTGTCCTGAATACTGGTAGTGCGGAAAATCCAACTTTATTTCAGAGGCTCACCGGCTTTAAGCACCACGGCAGTATCGCAAAGGCAGAGAGGAATGAAGAGATTGCTGCGTATTACAACTATGCGAACAGTTCTTCTTTCAAGAAAAAAATTCATGTAGATTCTTCGAGAATACTCGATGGCACGAGGTATCACGTAGTGACGGCTCTAGCTGTAAACGATTTGCTCAAGGACCACCGGAATTTAGTGGAGTATGTCTTTAATAGGACTCGCGTCCTCTTTTACACGGGGCAGTTTGATGCCGTCTTTCCAGAAATGAATACTGAAAGATGTTTCAGAGAGCTGAATTGGCGTGGAGCTGCGATGTTTAACGAATCGAAACGAGTGTTTTGGCACCGAGAAAACGAGACGTCACTCGAGCTCCTCGGTTACGTGAGAACTGCAGGTGCACTAATGTACGCAAACGTGCTCTTCGGGGGCCACTACATTTCTCTGGATCGCTCTTTCGCTGTAAGCGAGTTGTATCGCCGCTTTCTCATTTCTCGTGATCAGATTACTTCAACAACTACCGAAATGACCGCATGCTAAGCAGCACTCACCGCCTTATAAATCCCAGCAGGGACAAACATAAATTGTGATTACTATTCTAGTAAGAGTTTATAAGTCACCAATTCAATATTCACTAAAGCTGCTTTGTATTCGTCTGTACACTCTTCTACGCCGGCCTCTTCTACGTAGAGAACAATCACCAATATTCTTGCGATGGAGCTCTAGCATCTCACCCAAACGTAGTGAAGCCAGATCAGTCTCTGCTATAAATTTGCACCACGATATCGGCTCGTTTAGGTTTGCCTTTACGAGCGATGATAACGAAACCTAGCGATCGTTCTAACCCTGCATGCGCGTCTCAATGTTTACGCTTCCTTCAGCTACATCACTGCAAAGCTACCATTCGTGCGAGTCGCTACATGGTGTTACACACGGGCGATAACTGCAGTGGATGTCGCTAAATGCTTTCTGGCACCAAATAAAGCGCTTAATTGTTCCTTTGTTGCTTTAAAATTATGAGTACTCAGGAGGATTTTAGAGCCTCCACCATTCTCTCTGAAAGGCAAGAAAATGAATAAAAATTTGAGCAAACCGGACTGAACCCTCCGTGTCTTTAATACTTTCGCTTTCAATCCATGAACCACATCTCAAAATTTATTTAAGAAATACGTTGTCAACGTCATTGTGTTACTAATTAGTTACCTCTTTACACCCTGACGGCCGACTAACGTATTTCTTTCTAAATGCAGTCTGATATGATCCGTAAACTGCAATAATGTCTAACAGAAAGAGGGGGGGGGGGGGTTAATCGAGGGCTCGTTTCTTTTGTTAGATAAAACCTAATGGATATCCACAGGCAATGAAATTAAGGAGGGTATAGGGGAAATTACTTATAGGCTTTGACTGTAGTGTGGTAATTGTGACATAGATGGAAAGAAATTAACATGTATGAAAAAGAACTTGCCGAAGGATGGGACCGAACCTACAACCTTCGGATAGCGCGTCTGATGCTCCACCGATTCAGCTACAGCGGTGGTCGCTTTCCCATTCAGTTGATTGGGTACTTATGGTTCGTGTAATCCTCGGATCCTAATTACTGTACAATAGTTTAAACACAGAAGTAATGCCCCCTATAACTTCGTTAGCTTCACTGTGTGTTGGTTTTTTAATAGATTAGTGTCTAACAGGCAGTTCTCACATACACATGGTTTTCGAGTAACTAGAACCAAATATTTTTAGGAAAGTGGTCGACCCCCCCTAAGTGAAACCAGCGACATGTGGTTTGTCGTCATGTGGCCTTCGTTAGGGTATTGTCATATTGCGCTTAATTGGTTGATTAGTTTATATGAATTATTATATTCCCTTTATTATTATTATTATTATTATTATTATTATTATTATTATTATTATTATTATTATTATTATTATTATTATTATTATTATTATTATTATTATTATTATTATTATTATTATTATTAATTCATTAATAATAATTCCTTTAAGGCCAAGTGCGTTTTGTTACGTTGCAGAGAGTGGTCCAAAATCACCGATGGAATTTTTTGTGACAACGTACGGGCTGCATCGTGATTTCTTCATGCGTTTAAAGAAGCCCAAGAAATATGAAATAAAACCACGTGACTGCGCTCGCGCGCTGCCGTGCTGCAGTGCTCTCAAACCTGCTTCGAGTGAAACAGCTGGCGCGCGTACCATGGCGAAATCAGCGGCCGTGGCCATAGGCACCGGCTTACCAGTGCGTCAGTTTTTTTTGGCGGCCGAACACGGAAGGCAAGTGCAGTCGTTCCTGATAAGCAATAGCTTGACGGTTGGCGCGAGAGCGCAGTCACATGGTTTTATTTCAAATCTCTTCTTGGGAATTCTAATTGTCCCAAGCATACTGTGATGCCCCCTTAACGGCACAAAGAAACAAAATAATTCGACCGGAAATTCGAAGGAAATGTTCCGGTAAAAGCATTACGAGAATCGTTGTAGCAGAGAAAACGACACGTGCGAAGCGCGGGGCGTGCAAAGACGATAGCCTTTTCAGCCGAAAGAGTAGGCTTCCTCGTAGCTGACGGCCAGCGCGTCTTCATCCAAACATGAAACCCAATTGGTCATGCCGTGTGACACACCCGCTCCTTCCCACTTCTTACTCCTTCGCTTTCATGCGCAGCTACGTACAGAAGGCCCAAGCAAACGCTTGAACAGGGCGCATGTGCTAATAAATGCCTGAGGGGATAGAGGGAATCAAATTTATCGTCTTACCTATCTACCACCCAAGCGATGCCTACCAGTGTAGTGGGCAGGGGTCCATTGGAATGCGGAAGGGGGATTGCAGTATCCGGTACGCATCTCGAGCGCCTATTCAATCGTCGTTGCTTCTGCCAGAAATTGCGCCGCGGTGCTGCGCGGGTCGCACAACAGTCCGGTGAAGAAGTCTTGCTTAACAGTACGCATGAAAAAATGAACCTTCTCCTCAAACACTTTCGTAGTCTGCGTGGCGGCAAAGATGGCCTATCTCTGCCGTAAAAATGCTGACTTTCTCATTAGGCAGCTGCACTGCGAATCGCAATAATGCTTCGGGCTGTTCTTTTCGGTCAACCCTTGGGAATGCCCGTAAGAAAGCGCTGCGAAAGACCCTTCACGTTCCTAAAGCGGATTGTCGATTTTCCCACCATGTCCTCGCAGCTTCAGCCAAAGAGACGGAAACGTGCCGCATAATTTCCTTGGATCTCAAGTTGTTGAGCAATGAAGCCTTCCGGACTACTTCAGCCAGGTTCCGGGATCGTCCGACAAAGCTGCAGGGAAAACGCGGCTCTCTCAGTTGTTGCATCACGTGACTGAAGTCGACACTGGAGTTGTCATTGCAGCTGCCGAAGTGCCCATGTTCGTCCTTCCCTCGGTGGTCTTGTCGGGTCGTTATCCGTGGTCCAGCGGCAATCCCTGAAGCCTGCGGCTAGCTCGAAGACCCGGTATCCTTCAAGGTTTGGGTTTCGGCTTACATCACGGCTTGTAGGGGTGTCCAGTGCTTTAAGAGAGAAAACATCCGCGCAAGATGCCAAGATGTCGTAAAAGTGAAGGCTTCAGCAGTGCGACGCGTCAAATAAAGATTCTGCTCTCTATTGCCGAGCTTGTACCCAGCAAAGCAGCAAAGACGTCGGTGAGCGCGGTCGTCGGTCGAAAAAATTTAATGCTTGGGAGAAACGCACCCGCTTGTATGCATGCGTCATCATAGATTCCAGTGTTATCGCTTGTGCGCGCGTAAGTACCAGAGCGTACATGGCTATTCGCCGATAACGACCCGTGCCTTTCTATGCATCAATGCGCCGCTTCCACCGAGCGAAAACGAGACTCTATGAGTGGGTCAAAGCCGGTCAGCATAAAAAGAGCGCGAGTCAATGTTCAAGCAAAATCAATTCACGTTGATAACAATCCACTGCACTAGATCAGGCTTCTCTGCTACTACGTTTTTTTTGTTTCCTTTAGAGAGCCTGCAGGTTTCTTTTTGTGTGTGTGTGAATGAAGCACGAAACTACAAGAGAAATTTTTGCGAATAAAGGCTCCGTCCACGCCCGTCACACGACCTACATGCACACTGAGTGACCGTTTCTAGCAAAAAGAGTGCAGCGCCGGTCTTCTAGCTGATTCTGTGTGCTTCTAACCGAGGAAAATGCGTACTTTTCGGAACGGCTTGAAAAAAGACGAAAGTCACTCAAATATAAAGAGCACGGGACGAGCGCGAGACAGCACTCCAGTGGTGTCCTCTCTATCTGCCCGGCTTCTGTCGTTTTCTGCACTAAGGCTAGTTAAAAATTGTGGCTCCATTCCAAGCTATCTAGCTTCCTCCGTTACAAGAAAAGCATATCATAACGACTACGCTACATTCAACGAACAAACATAGATAGATAGATAGTTAACTTTATTCGGGAATTTTATTCAATATGCCGCCCGTACGAGCACATGTACATACATAATGACTCCTGTGCATAGGACAAAGGGCTCCATCGACGCCATCCTTGATTCGCCAACGTTCACCAGGCGACACTCTGTTTGATCTCGCGGACAATATGGCAACATTACGTTCAACGACTGTGCTCAAAAACTCACAGGGTCACTTGTGCATCCGCCTCAGTCGACCCGAAGGCGTAAGCCATCTACTTCTTCCTTTTCTTCTATGCCGATGTATTGAACCTCCCGCGCCCTCCTCCGAAATCTTTGTGCAACTAACGTGGTTTCTGAAATGCCTCCAAGATAGGAGGAATCGTAACGTTTCTGCACCTCACCTTGTTTTGCACTGCCTCTGGGATCAGCCTAACTTTGACCAAGCAATGGTGTCGTGTGACGACGTCACCATGTGACGCCACAAATTATGGCAATCTGTGACGTCATATCGTGGCGTCATCCCTTGATGATGATTTTTTGCATCACTCGTGTTGACGCCGCCGTCGGGGGACGCCGACGCGGGACGCCGGTCAATTTTCTTGTTTGATGAGGCACCTAAGCCTTCGCCTTAATAATTTTTCTGCAGACAGGCGAAACAACGGTAATCAGGTATACACCAGGGTTTGGCCAGAGGCCCTTTAAAGAGGGAAGCTTTCAAAAATCCCGCAACGCGGCGTGAGCGCAATGAAGGTTTTCCAGGGCAAGAAAGGTTTGAAAACTTGGCGTCGGTCGTTTTACATCAAGGAGGGCATCTGAGGCGCCCGTACACCCCTACAACTGCAGTGCCACATATGTTGAACGTAGAACCATGTTATAGCAGTGTTTTCCCCGAACCACACGCCATGCCTCTGCTGTTCCATCAAGCATGATCAATGTTGTGGCGCATTCAAGACAAAGAACTGCTATATTTCCAATAGCCCTGAAATATCTAACGACAAATATATAACGGCATTCGAAAATAAATGTACCTTAAAAGTCCTCATCATGTCTCTTCGCGCATTGATCATTGTTTTAAGATTTTATAATATCGTACTAGATCTAATTTGTTTGCTAATTCGTTTTTTGTTCGGTCCATCAGCGAATGGAATCGCTTATTAAGTGAACAAGTGTGCTGTATCAATGAAGATGTGTTTTTCTTGTCATTGTAACCCCCCTGCTGCAGCGCCTTCGGGCTCAGCGGGGTAATAATTGAATAAAGAATAAACAAAGAATAAATAAAGACGTACAAAAAATGCAGTAGTGTGAGAAAGCACGGGAGCACTAGACCATTCAATAGACTCATTCCTGTTCTTCCACTGTCATCCCGGATACATTTTCATTAGTCTACCTGTATTCTTCGTGCACCAAGAATTGGGTAACACCCCTGGCTGACAGTATGCTGCGTAACCTATAAACCGTCCTTCCAAAAATGTTTCATACACCTCCCTCTCCAAAGCAAGCAAGCTCATTCACTGTGATGAATTGGCAGTAGCTGAACGACTGCATTTGGGCTGTTCTAGGAGGTATTTGGTTGTATTAACTTCGTGCCAAAGTGCGACAATGTGCCCTAAGAAGTTTTCGTCAACTTTATTCTAATAAACTTTAGAGACACCTCCACAGGTGGTTTTGTATCATTACGTGTATTGAGTATTATGCAACTAATACGCCTAAGTCGATCAATAGTAACCGTTTGATTGACTGCCTATACACTACAGTTTCATCAAATCTTCTGTTGTAAGATAGGTGGCGACTCGTTCCTAGGTTTTACAAATTTCAGGAAGTGGTCGTAGAGTTCGTTCACAGCTGCCGTGCAATCCAACGATATGCGATGTCCACCGAATAGCACCGTCGCATACATTAGCCTGTCAACCTTCTTCAAATAGCCATGAAGACCCAGCGAAGCCTTGTTATTTGGATACCAAGGCGTGCGTTGAGCTTCCTTGAACATTTTGGACCCGCGCCACTGCAACATCTCGAAAGACTCGTAGATTTTAACAGCCGGAAATAACGCGTCCAACTGTCCCGTGTAGAACAGAACAGCCGTTCTGTTGAGAACGCCTTCAAACATCCCCCGTTGGTCCACGAAAAAATCGTTTAACGCCAGCTGCTTCGCTAAGTCTAGTCGCGTGCCATCTAGGATCCTGGAGGTATTAACGTGGATCATCTGCTTGAAATCCCACCTGTTTGCGTAAACGTAGTACGCTACCTCTTCCCTCCGTTTCTGAGGGCTTACGATGCTAGCATGGTCGAGAAATCCGGTAAGATTTGAAAACAATGTTTGCTCGCCGTGGAATCCCAAGTTAAAAACTGTTTTGCTCAGAAGTCCGGCAGCGTTTAAGTACTGCTTCGAAGCAACTAGCTTCTGGATCATGGAAAACCTTCCAGAAAATAGCTCGCGGCCATCATCATTCAGTAGTCCGCTACAGTAGAGGAAGTCGGCTGAGTTGATAATTTGCAGTAACGGGAATAGAAATGGGACCCCGAGCATGACACCCATGAAGCGCAGAGGAAGTTCCTCCGGTGTTCGGGTCAATACTCTGCTTGCCATTCCAACCGCTGACCTTGCTGTAAAGAAAGAAAAGGTGTGGAAATAATGAAACACGCGATGACATTGAGAGGAATCCATTAGCGAGTTTTACGCTTGCCATCTTTGAGCAAACAAAATATATTTGCAGACTCAAAGCCTCGCACACACCTTGCTTTCTCCCTTGCGAAGCTATATGGGCAGCAAATATATCGCTATTTCACGCGGTCATGTCGTTTAGGCAATGTTACTTCCTAAATAATAATCCCCGAATGATTCCAGTTCCCCGTAAAAGTCGCTCTTTAACATAAAGAAGACATAAAATGACAAATACCCGCTGCAAGAAAACTGTTTTAAATTATTGGAAACTTAGGCTCTAGAGGAGAACAAATTACTTGTTATCCCTTGCGATAACATCGTAGTCGTATTTCATATTATGTTTGTCGTGTTACAGTGAATGTGAGGAACCAGAGAGTACGAAAGTCGGAGTCACGACTTGAGCCCTTGACTGAGCCCCGAAAGAATCTAGTGACACGCAAAGTACAGTAACTGCGGAGGCAACAGTTGTGGGCCATGGAAATCTGTCTTGCAGATCAAACGCGCCGGCTACATAGGCATGACGAATCATACGTTCCCGCTATTTACTGGTGATAGCGTGCCTTCTGGGACATACACCGCTACACGCAAGTATTTCGCTACGCAATGGGCAGAAACGTTCGACGTGTTACAACTCGGGAAGGCGGTTCTTGCATCAAGCTATAGCCTAGTGATTACTCTAGCCGATGAGATGAGTCACCACAAAACCTTCATGTGCGCCGACATCTAGATGCGAAAAACCAGCGAAAACTCGAAACAAGATCGAAGAAGGCACATTCAATCACACTCCGTCGCAGGCGACGGTGTGTGATTGAAAGTGCCTTCTTCGTCCTTGTTTCGAGTTTTCGCTGGTTTTTCACATCTCAACACGAACGAACCGACCCAGCTTTCCACGCACCGATATTTACAGCTCCGAATTAAAGAACATCTGCTTGTAAGATTGAAGTTGTACATCATCACAAACGTCTTGTACTAATATACATGGAAGGTGTTACCTCCGTAGGATTCTCCCGCGACGTAAAAGTCCCTGCCCTGGTACTCGTGAAACATTCTCAAGAAGCGTCTCATGAACCTCATAAGGTGAACGTAAACTTCCTCTAGCGACGACGGGTATTTCTTGCGTCTGTCGAAGCTGTATCCCGCTCCTGCAGGCTGGTCCAGGTATATGATGTTAAACTGCTTGAGAAGGGTGTGTCGCCTCTTGTAAAGAGTCCCTAATACAGACATTCCGAGAGGGCCATTCTCGAGAAACTGTCCATAGAGTGCAGACTTCCCAGGTCCACCTTGCAACCACAAGAGAAGGGGCTTCTTATTGGCGTTTTTCTGTGCGAAGAAAGAAACGTGATAGATAATTCAAACATGATTGCAGCTAGCGCAACAAAACAGATGGCTACTCAAGATGAAAGTATATAATTTGTGTTACGGGGTGAAACTTGAGCGACATTAGCCCACTGAAAATATATAATGTAATATTTATGTCTCTTACAGTAGATCCACGGGCACATGCCACATAGACAGCAGCAATGTTGCGATATCAACAGATATCAAGGCTTAAAACTGGTTTTCAGTAAGTACATCTCTGCGGCATATAAGTAATCGAGGTGTCCCTGACACAGCCTGGACATTTTCTTTTGATCAGAAACGCCTCCATAAGCTCGCGTGCTGTTTCGTTGCCACTGAATAAGAATGGAGATGTGGGTGAGTTGGTTTATGTTCATGGTGAAATTGAGCAGCGCGAAGCACAGAAGTGCGGATATACAGGAAAGGGAGGACTGCACGAATGCAAGAATCACCATCCTCCTTTCTTGTCTTAATTATTGGAATGCTGCCTCAGGCAGTCATATAAACGGCGATATATTGGTTCCTTAAAATATTTGCCGCAGATGAGATATATTTCTTAGACGACACCGAAGGCACAACGCACAGGGTGCTTGACATGCTCTTCCAAGGCGTCTTTCTTCTCACTAACCGTGATACGACGGCGCAGTAGCGGCAATTATTATTATTACTGTTGTTATAATTATTACTTAAGCCGAAAGCCTTATATGCCTCACTAAACACGAAATTTGACCATCAGCGTCCCTCGTCGTCAGCGGTGTCTCGCGTATAGGGATGGCCGATTAAAATTTTTAATCGATTAATCGTTCATTGATTTAGCCTTTAATCGATTAATTGCTTTCGGTGGAATCTTTTAATCGATTAATCGATTAATCGACATTTTTAATGGGTGCTTTAAAACCGATATCTCTTTGTTTGAGAGGCATCGTTCGTGTTTATTATGGGCCCAAATCTTTTCATTAGACGCGCTGGCGATCCAAAATTCCCCCTTTCGAAAGTGTCGACGACGAGCCCCTTGCGTGCAGTGTGCGAAAATTCACGCTTTCGCACACTGGACACAAGGGGCCCGTCGTCGTTGGTTGATGTCGCGGATTCAAGCATCTGTGGCCATCATCCCTGGACTATTCGGCAGCAGGTCGCATTTTCTCGAAGCCTGTCTACTCGAGCTCATCGAAACCGGAGGCGCGTTCGGGGACCACACTGGTTGGAAATCGCTGTTGAAATAGGCAGTGTGGCGGAGGGTGAGGAAATACCGAGAAAGGTAAAAGAGAGACGAGGAGAAATTAAATAAGACGCTCGCTGTAGTAAGCAAGTCATCTTTTCTCGGTTTGTCGGTTAGATATTGTGGAAGCCCTACATAATACTATAATTGCGGTCTGACGCGATCTTTTTCTTGAGGTCACCTATGCAGAGATTACACAGAAATATACTGGCCTCAAACAGACCATCCGTACAGGCAACTGCGGGAAATAGAAGGAAAGAAGATGACATTTAGGGGCTCGTTTTTCTTTGTTAGACACAATATTAATTAGAACTAAGAGACAATATTGCCAAGAAAAGTATAGGGGGTGTTATTTGTAATAACAGTGATATAAATCTGAAGAAAGTGAAGTGGACGGAAAGATAACTTGTCGCCGGAAGGGACCGAACCTGCGACCTTCGAATTACTTTTAGGGGCTCGTTTTTCTTTGTTAGACACAATATTAATTAGAACTAACAGACAATAATGCGAAGGAAAGTATAGGGGAGGTTGAGGGTGTATGACAAAGAAAAACGAGCCCTTAAAAGTCACCTTCTTTCCCTCATTCATAGCGAGGGTCTCGTTCTGGCAGACTTGGTGCCTTCAGGTAGTATGTGAGGGATTATTGTTCAGCTGCCAGCTCGTAAAAAAGGTCACTTGCTACGGGATGCCAAAAGGCAGAAAAAGAGTGTTCCACACTCGCTGTCATGGCTGTAATCGGCGCTGACTAACACTCCTAGGTTTAAATGTACATGTGTACCCTATGAAGTGGACGGGGTATGACCGCCGCCGTAGCTCAGTGGTAGAGCATCGGACGCGTTATTCGAAGGTGGCAAGTTCGGTCCCTGCCGGCGGCAGGTTATCTTTTCGTCCACTTTGCTTTCTTCGCATTGATATTCCAATTATTACAAATAACATCCTCTATACTTTCCTTGACATTATTGTCTGTTAGTTCTAATTAATATTGCGGGAAATAGAGTGACATGAGTTTCTGCCTCCAGGCTAGAAAAAACAGCCGCTGCCCCAGTATACTCTGCAGGTTTCACCTGGTCTTTGCCGTAACACGGCGCCACTCACACCTTTTCAATTGTGCGTACATCCTGAACTGTGAGCGCTATCTAGTGTACCAGATATTACAACATAAATTCCGCGACTGTCCTTTCTTTTCCCAGCAGAAGACGGGGGCCTCTAGCTGAAAGGTGTATTTCTCCCTAAGTATGTGACCATACAGTATTACTAAGTGCTACAAGGTCACTTCTTCAATAGTAATGCACTGGATGCTAGACGTTCGGTAAACCGACGCGTAAAGTTGCGGATTACATAAAGGGTCTATAAGGGCCTTTTCGCAATTCGCGAGTGCGCATTCCTGCACTACATTTTCTCTCAAAACTAATGGCAGCAACTTTCGTGCTTCAAGAGAAGACGAGGTCGTAGTTGCACGTGCTGGCGTTTGTCTATTATGCGTGTTCGTGTCAAGAGAGCCGAGTTTACACTTTACGCGTCCCAGCGCAAGCAAACCACGCTTGAACACTCTGTTTGAAGAAGTGACTAGCTGCTATTAATTGGACTAACTGCATCGTAGGAAAGTTAGCTCAACAATTATGAAAACGGTATATATACCCTATAAGACGGACAGTTGAGCTAGTTGGTATACAGCAAATAAAAGATGGTTACTAGCGTCGTTGTCCTCTTTACGCTAGCAAACGTATCTTATTATGTATATACGGATTACCTAATCATCTCCCCATCATCGTACTTCATCACTCTTTTTGCCCCGTTGCGTTTTCCCCGGTGCAGAGCAGCAGGCAGGGGCGTACTAGCTCCTGCCACCCTCTCTGCCTTATAATACATTTTCTCTCTCTGTTTCGTTCGTAAACAATATTTTATTTGCTAAAGAGTAAAACAGAACGGCACTAAGAACCAGTGAGTAAATAAACAGCGCATACTACAATGCCGCACTTACATAAGAAACGAGTAAAATCTGAGGGTTTAATAAAATACAAAGAAAGTTGCGATTGACACTACAGGTGACGAAAACTACTCGTTTACCAAATGTAAGCAGACATGCGTTTATGCGGCAACACGATGAAACAGCGCGGCAAAAAACAAACACGAACAAAATAAGCTACAAGACGATGCGCTGGCACGTATGAAATTTACAGAAAAGAATAAAGTTCTCGTTTGAAAGTTGGCGAACCGCCGTGCTGCTAACTTTCTCAACAGTCCCCTTTTGTTTTGTTTCATGGGGTTGCTGCTCCGAACCGCATGCTTTTTTCTGCCGAGCGAAGAAATGTCAGTTGCCCGAGATGCTCGGGCGACAACCGACACCTCCTTTGGGTAGCCCACATCCAGCATGCGAAAAAAAGCGCTCGGATGCTACTGAAGTTGCAGAAATTGGCAAATACTCCATTGCAACGTCAAACACATGATCTAGGCCAGTTCGCATGCTGTGCCAAGTCTCAAGTGGGTTCGGATTGGTGCGGCGATCGATTACAGGGTTACTATAGTATGTCTTGAACTGAGGAGGCATTTAGTTCATCGGATCGTACTCCAGTGCAACGCAATTGCGTAGAAGTGCGCGATCGACGGCATCCCAAATAGAACAAGACAAAGTAGTTGTAATCGGCTTTGCAACTTCCTGCGTCTAAGGATAGCGTTCAGGGTCTGCGTCTCAGGATAGCGCGCCTCGCAGTCATGCGCTCCGGCCAAGGGGCGAGGTTGGGGGAGGGAGTGGGGGATGCCGTAATCGATTAATCCAATAGTTTTAATCGATTAATTCGATTAATCGAAAGGCACAGATCGATTATGATTAATCGATTAATTGTGGACCTTTAATCGATTAATCGATTAATCGTTCATCGATTTTACCATCCCTGCTCGCGTACTGCGGTGTCGGGACGAGTGATGCAAAAAATCAGCATCACCTGATGCGTCAGCATATGACGTCACGGATAACAAAATTTTCTGACGTCATCATGACCTCACAAATTCTGACGTGACGTCATGTGACGTAACGCCACATAATGCCGTTGTAGCGCCCTCTTTGGGCGGCAAACAAAACCGGAGAGCGCGCGACCTCAAGAGAAGAAAATAAAGACGACACTTCGCAGTGGCACGTGAAGCCACGGCTCGCGTTCCCTGCGGGCGTCGATTCTGGTTCAACCGTTTCGTTCCTTCTCTACTGTGGCATAAGCCTACACATAACCTCTGCGTCTGCACTGGACTCTCAATAAAGTTGTACTCTCTCTCTCTCTCTCACATGACATCGTGGCTTGGACACAGGTGGGCTGATCACGGAGGCAGTGCAAAAGCAGGTGAGGTGCTTCCGATCCTGGAGGCAGTGCGAAACCACGCTTGGTGCACAAAGCTTTCGGAGGGTGGCGGGGCAGGATAAATACATCTAGGGAGCCTACATGGCCGGCCTTTTATGTAGGCTCCATAATACATCGGCTTCGAAGAAAAAGAAGATTGGTTTCACCTTCGAGTCGTCTTTTGTGAATGCACAAGGGACCATGTGTTTTTTATTATTTTATTTGCATACACAAGGAAACAGAGGAAAGAGGGAGAGAGCAGGCTGACAATAGCCACCTACTTTTTCAGAAGGAAGGGAGAGATAGAGGAAAGGAAGATAGGAGGAGAGAAAAATGAAAAAAGTGGTGCGCACTTAGATTCAAGCAATTTATATTCCTTAATCAGCAATGCCCGCTTCGTAACGAGGGCGGGGCAGTCTAGTATAAGATGCTCAAGTGTTGCACATGAGCCACAAGATGCACGCAACAGACTGCCCACACGTGCCTCACGGTAGAAGCGTCCGCGCACCAACGCACAGTCAATTCTTAGTTCATATAAGAGCGCTCTGGAACGACGTGCTTTCGAAGCGAGAAAACCCACAGGAACGCCGTAGCTGGTAGCCACGTTCTTTAAGCAGTGGCTGACTGTGCATGTGTGGCCCAACCTTGGGGCTAGCATCGCCTGCTACTGTATTGTCTGAGTGGCGAGCCATTGTCAAGCTGCACTTCACAATTGCCAGCTATGATTTGGCTACGGCATGCATAACTTTTCGAGGGAAGCCGGCTTTTAAGAGATTTTGCACTACCCTGCGCCCCTGCAACATGTTAGTGCAACACTTCCGCAGTGCCGACGCAAAGCAAAGTGAAGCCACGACGCGTTTCACACCTTCGACTGGGCTGAGTAGTATGGGGGCAATTATTTTTTCGCACGCGGTATGTGGCAAAACAAACATGATGAGCTAACAACTTCAGCCAAACGTGGAGACACCGCAATGTGTCCTGAACAGGTAGTTCAAATGTGATAGGCACTACCTGTCCACATTGGCAAAATTGAATATCAAGTTAATTCGGTCTCTATAAGGCACCCGTCACTGATATTGCAAAGGAATGAACTGTTATTTCTTTCAGGGCAGTACCAGGCACCAGGCAAGCCCCTTGTATATATATATATATATATATATATATATATATAATATATATATATATATATATATATATATATATATATATATATATATATATATATATATATATATATATATATATATATATATATATATATATATATATATATATATATATATATATATATATATATACTTGTTTATATATGTATATACAAGCTATAATGACATAACGCCCTCAAGCAGCTGTTAAGGAGGAATACGAACCTTTCCTATTCCCCCCAAATGCTCTCCTCCGCCTACGTCAATGGAGCCATAAAGTATGGTTACAATAATTGTTAGGGTTTTACGTCTCGTCTCAAAACCACGATATGATTATGAGGGACGCCGTAGTTGAGGGCTCCGGAAATTTCGACCACTTGTGGTTCTTTAACGTGCACCTAAATCTAAGTACACAGGTCTGAACCATTCTCACCTCCACCGAAAGTGCGGCCGCCGCGGCCGGGATTCGATCCCGCGACCTTGGGGTCGGCAGTCGAGTACCATAACCACTAGACCTCTGTGGCGAGTATATATGTGTTTACAGCTTGGCAATGCTTCTCCAAACTGTGTAGTAAAGATGCTAGAGTCCATCACCAAATTTAGCGAAACTAGGGTGCTGATTCAGCCCCCCTGACAGGGCAAAAAAGGAGAACAATGGTAATAACTATTCATTCAACAAATTCACGAAAACTGACTTCCATAGTATTCACTTATGAGGAACTGCAATGGTTTAGGGTCGTAATGGCTTACCTCTGACTTAATGTGCAAGAAGAACAAGTAGGAAGAATAGCTCTCGTCTTCACCACTGTCTACAGGAATAAATCCAGAGTAGGCTTCAATATTTCTGCCTGGACACGGGAGGCAAACACGACTGGCTTGCCTCATTTTGTCCAGCGATTCCTTAGAAATGTGATCCTTCGTGGGATGCAGGAGGAGGTCTTCGGAGTGTTTACTGAAAGAAAGGACATATTTCATTGTCAGAGGAGGGGGTGTTCTTGCAGAATCTCCTATCTAGTAAAAGGAAACGTTTGTCATAGGTATGGTCTATGACTGACGATATTGTTAAGGGATAGACGTAAACGTATTGCAGCGAAAGTATTAACCTGGGGTAACTTTTTATGTCTTTACGAGACTTGGCCTCTGAGACACCTAGGGTTACACGAACAGAGATGGAAACTGCGCGTCTGGCTAAAAATAGAAGTAATCCATCACATGTTCCGGTATGCGCAATTAAAAGAACACTAACAGATAAACTAATGACGTGAGAGCCTGCCATCTTACTTTGACATAACCATGCGTTCATTCCTCGTTTATTAGATGCGAAGTATCTTATGACGGAGTTTAATTCGGTGGTGGTGGTGGTGTGCGGCGTGACCACCCTTACTGCGCATGCGCATACCCTCTCCACTCACCCTCTCCCCTCCCCCTCTCCACTCCCATCTCCCCTCCCCTTCTCCACTTCCCCCCCCCTCTCCACTCTTCCTCTGAAACGCGGGTTAGACATGCCGAAATTCTCTCCTGTGCAACGCCGCGATGACCACCAGCGCATGCGCGTTCCCTCCCCCTCTCTCTCCTCTCCTACGCTGCCCCCCTCTCGCACGCCTGCTGACCGCGTTCATTTCTTCTTTTACCATACTCTTTTCACTCTCACTGTCCCTTTAATCCCCAATCCCCCGTGAGTGTATCGGTTGAGGTGTCCTCACTTGAGAGACAGTTATCGTGCACTCCACACCCAATTTCCATTTTCATTTCCTTCTTCCTTTTAAGAATCACCTCCCCCCCCCTGACCGCGTTCCCCGCTCGCCCTGTGAGAATTAACGGCCAGGCTAGAGGGAAGACAAGACGCGCGTAGCGTTCCTATTCGCGTTCCACGACGCGAGGTCGGTAGCATGCCCAAAGAACGCCAACGGAACGCGATCGTGCAAGTGCTCCGGCTTCGCATCGCCTCATGGTCCCCTTTAGCGGGAAATGGTGTAATTTTTGTTTTTGTGCTCAGCTGGAGCTGCATAGCCTCTTGCGAACAAATAAACCTATGTTGGAAGAATCCCAAGCTTACGTATCAGGATTTTTTGCACACTACACGATAGACAGCAATATACATGCAGTTAGAACTCTAACTTTGCGTTTGAAATGTGTGGAATCGTTTCAAGTGGCTGAAGATCATGAGATCATCTTCTCTGAAATTAAAAACGTCTACTCCTTGCGTTCTCTGTATCTCACATAACCCTGCTGTATCACCTGAACATGAGGACCCAGCTGTATCACCTGTGTATGAGAACTGTTTAAGATATACGTGATATCTCTGTGAACCACACCACCTGCACAGATCTTGACGCAGAGTGAGGTATTCTTCCCTGTCAAAAAATCTTTCTGAACATACCAGAAATTTTGTCATGAACAAGACGAACAAAAAAGAAGAAACCGCCAGTATGGGCGCTCATTTTCTTAGCAACGGAAAACTCGCGCTGCTTTAACATCGACTAAAGACGCTGTCTTCGTAGCGCTTCATTTTGTTTCTCTGTTAATACAACACAAAAAAGAACTATGTGTGTCTGTTCACTTGTGCATACACGCACTTCTTTCCACACTTATGCACTTGTGCAACCCGCGCACTTCTACACGCGAATGTGCCATTTCTCTATTACCGTTCTTATCTCACATATTACTTGAGACTTGGTGGCTGACCAGGCAAACTGTCCAGGACTATGTATATACTCAGATAGAGACAAAGAAAATGTGTCTATTAGCCTCTCTAAAATTGTCGAGACGCTTATGATCCCGACGGCAGTGTTGACCATTGGTCGGCGAACTCACTCATGAGTCGACTCACTCAGGCTCACTCAGACTCAGATAGTTCGGTGAGTCTGAGTCTGAGTGAGTACGGGTGAGGGATATATTGGTGACTTTGAGTCCGAGTGAGTCCGGTTGCGAAAAAGATTAGTGAGACTGAGTCCGAGTGAGCCCTAAGCAGAAAACATATTTCTTCAGTGAGTCTGCGTGAGCTCCAACTTCTATTGTCGACTGGCCTATCTACTCATCTTCAGCATTAACTAACGGTCTTATATCGGCTTACGTTTATACTTCGATATTTATTGATCAGAGGCGTGAGTTAGCGGCGGGGGGGGGGGGGTTGCCATGACGTGCCCCCGCAAAGTCTTTCACGAGTAGCTCTTGACAAGAATATCTCGATTGTGTGCATTGTGTTTTTTCGTCCCTCGTCTCTGAAGTTTGTGCTGTACTAGCATCTATGAATTAACAACTACTCCAAACATGCACATTGCTAAGAATATCTCGTGTGAGTCGCGTATTTCATAAAAATGTTCTTACTGGATTGAAACCACCGATAACAAGTACTTGAAGGTACAAGATCAAAAGGCGTATAAGTAGAGCACCTATTATGTGAGATATTAGAGTTAAGTAGCATTGATACCTTGATCGAAAAAGCTAATTTTACGCTAACGGACTCATGAGTCGACTCACTCAGGCTCCCTCAGACTCAGGTCAAGCTATGAGTCTGAGTCTGAGTGAGTGCGACTGCGTAATATGCTGCTGAGTTTGAGTCCGAGTGAGTCCGGTTGCGAAAAAATTGACTGAGTCTGAGTCCGAGTACGCCCCCGTTTGATGAAAATTTTGGCGAGTCTGACTGAGTGAGTCCTCAGAGCAATATATATATATATATATATATATATATATGACTTTGACAAAGTCTGGTCCATCAGACGAAACGTTAGTGACAATATACAGTGCCGAACCAACGAAAGTCGTAGTTTCTTTCTTCATTCCTTATTCTATCGGGGTCCGCGTGATTCTTTTCCCACTAGTATATATATATATATATATATATATATATATATATATATATATATATATATATATATATATATATATATATATATATATATATATATATATATATATATTGTCTGTTAGTTCTCATTAATATTGTGTCTAACAAAGATAAACGAGCACTTAGAAAATCATCTCCCTTCCTTCATTCATAGCGAGGGTCTCGTCCTGGCAGACTTAATGCCTTCAGGTAGTATGCGAGTGGTTATTGGTCAGCTGCCAGCTCGTAAAAAGATCACGTGCTACGTGACGCCATCAGGCAAAAAAAGAGTGTTCTACACTCGCCGCCATGGCTGCGATTGGCGCTGACTAACACTCCTACGTTTAAATCAACATATATAACCCAAAAAGTGGACGGGAGGATGACCGCCGCCGTAGCTCAGTGGTAGAGCATCGGACGCATTATTCGAAGGTCGCAGGTTTGGTCCCTGCCGGCGGCAAGTCATCTTTTCGTCCACTTTACTTTCTTCACATTTATGTTCTAAATACTACAGATAACACCCCCTATACTTTCCTTGGCGTTATTGTCTGTTAGTTCTCATTAATATATTATATATATATATATATATATATATATATATTCGAGGAAAGGTGTCGCCGGATCCGGGAGTAATAGCAGAAGCAAGGTGTTGACGCACAAGTGAAAAGAAGCTTTATTTGACGTTTCGGCGTGGGCCCGGCCTTCGTCAGAATATATATATATATATATATAATATATATATATATATATATATATATATATATATATATATATATATATATATTGAGTGAGCCTCAGAGAGCTCCAATTTTTTTGCCGACGTATGGTGTTGACAAATGACAGATAGCTTAAAAGACGACTCATACGTGTCACCGAAAGGTATCCGGGATGTACTTTTTTTTTCGTTACTTCCAGCGGCTTTTTATGTTGAGCTCTGCACACACCATGATATTTGACACCTTCCGTGCCATTAACAATTTCACGCAGACATGGGGAGACAACACTACCGCCGGTGACGCACCTGTGTATTTAGTTTTTAGTATGGAATAAACAAGATCGGGTGGCTAAAGTATATACCGACCTTTCAATCATAACGTTCTCGGCGTTGCAAACAAAGCGCTGCTACCGAAAACACGCTCGAGAAAAATGGGGTCAAATCTTCAAACTACGATAAACTCGATATAATAAGATTTGGCGAGCCGACATTTGAAGAATTGAAGCTGACTTAATATAAGCGAACACTTGTGTCGAAAGCTGTGCTGCCCTCTGATGCTTGCCTTTTTTTTTTTTTGCGCACTGTCAACAAGTGTATTGTCGATATTATTTGTTCGCTCATTCGTAGAAGACTGTTACGAGAGGCTAACGCGGAGCGATTTACGCCGATGAAAGCTTTGTAGCTACCAAAGCTGCACCAAAAACCCCGTTTTGAAACAGCTGCGCCTGTACTTACTCCTTTTTGCGAAATGTTGGGCAAGGCGGTTTTGACCGCTTTGCTTCGGAATCACAGCATCTGCATGCCGCTATAGTCAGAGCCCAGACAAGGATGGTTGTTGTAATACATGGTACGCCCGCTAGGGCCATCGCGATACTGCAATGGCATCTGCTCGCAGCAAGAAGGCTCCACATACGTATTGTGTTATTGTAAATCTCACACGAGAAAACGTTTCTATCTATTGTAGGTGTGAACTACTGAAGTGGTAGTGACGTTTCATTTTGCACCACAACAATGAACAATTGTCGACGCCAAACAACGCTTGTCGCGGTAGCAACAACAGACTGGAGAATTCCTTCACAGTGAAGTCTAGCGCCGAAAAGAAAGGTTGAAAATGAGAAAAGATACGCTGGCTTTATGGTGAACAACTCGAAGTGGCTGGCGTGTTAGTGTTAGACCGCTTTGTTTGTTGAGACCACCAACAGTCAGATGATATCACGGCGACGAAATGATTCGTTCAAACTACCGGAGAAAATTGAAATGCAGCACCAAAAACGGCACATTTCAAATAAAAAAAAAAGTTCAAAAATCTACGACACAGACACTTTCACCCTGGCACTGCGATCATACATCAGAATCGATATAATAATACGAAGGCTAGCTTCGTTTTTGCTAAAATATCGGGTGTCGTGATGTCGAGGCAATTTTGTTTTTAGATAAGGCAGTTTACGTATTTTGTGACAACATTTTCTGGCTTACATTGAAATTACGTGCCATGGAAAAACAACAGAGAATCTGCATACGGGATACATTTTTAGGAAAAAGACAACAGATTACCTGTTACTCTCTTTAAAGGGGTCATGAAGCACCCCTTGGGCTTGTTGAAAAAACACATCCTGCGGAAAGCTGACACGGCTATGAACTGCTCTGCCAAATATTACAGTCGTGCGCGCCGCGTAAAGGCCACAAGCGGAGCGCGAAGTTGCCGTTTCCTCAGGCGCCCTCTTTTCAAACAGAGGCCGGTTCTCACTCTCGTCGGTGGGCGCGGCGTCTGCACGTTGACGTCGCGGATCTGCCAGTTTACGTCGCAAGAGACATAGCATGCTTATTGGCCGATAGCCGACGTAAATCGAGAGCGGCGTTCGGATCAGATGCGCTTCTTGCCGCGGGGTGCGGCCACTTGCCGGCGCCGCACTCCTCAGTACACGGTAGCCGCACTCGCGCACGCGAATCACAGCGGGAGAGCGATAGCATTTCATGACGCGCGCTGACGTAACTTCGTTCCCCCGTGCCATCCCTCCCTGTCTAGCTTCCAGTGCGCTCGTCGGCAAGAGAAAAGAGAGAAAGCGCTGGGAGCGTGCGCCAAACCCCCGTAACTCCGCTCATTCTTGACGGATTCGAGAAATTTTTGTGGCAATCGATTCGGGAGGCAGTAAACTCCGATACTGAGGTCATTAGATCATTACTTGGAAAAGTGGTTCATGACCCATTTAAAGACACACGTCAACTCTCTTTCGCAGTGTCGCGCCTCCCACGACTCTCGGAAGAGAGCACAATGATAGACAAAGGCATCTTGACGCGCATTTTTAGACAGATTGATATATGTGGCAAGTTAGTACTCACCAAAAAGAGTAAGAGGTAATCTTTCTTTTTTTTGAGCTAAGCCCTCTCAGACGCGACCTATGAAGAACTGTCTGTGAATGCGTCAAAGATACACAACGTTATTGAAGGTACTCGAAATTCTGTTGCAACAAAAAATTTTGTCCTAATACGTTGATTTGTGTTTGCTTTAATGTAATTATACATACTTCAATTGTAACTAAATATCTATTTATCCAGAAGGCATTCACATTTCGTTTTTGCATAAATAGAATCAAATGTGAGTCTAGAAATACAGTGCAAATTGGTTTTCGGTAATGTTCATTTCGAGGGAAGAAAGCTTATGCTTTTGCTGCTCCTCGCACAAAGCGGCACGTAGAAACGAATCGTCAAACATGGCAGTGCCTCCAGCAATGTGATCGTATGCCAGAGTAAACTGCGAAATGAAGTTAAATGACGACACATTTATTGCGCAGGAGGTTCAATTCACCCATACCTAAATGCATCTTGCTCTTTTCTAGCCACTAGACGACACAAAACGCAAAAACAAGTGATGCACGCAATTGTGTACAAAGCGTCTCAAAGGGTTAGAGTGTATAGTTGGAAGAGGTCACATTCACCGCATAAGTAAAGGGAACCGTGGTTTATTTTTATGAGAAGTAATTCGAACATTCGAGATACCGCAAAACTTTATATTTTACTTCAAGATAGCGCTGAATTGTGCTATAGTTGGTGGCCGTTGTCATTTCGGCCTCGTGCTGTATACTTGAATAAACAGAAACACGGACAAGGAGACAGAGATAACAAACGGCCCTAAAGCTAAAAACCGGTCCAGTATTCGTAATGTCCACGGCGTTGCATGAAAGTTCTGGAGAATATAGGTGAAGAGACTGAGAACGAAACGTGGAATAAATTAGCGAAGCCTAATAGCCAATTCGATGTGAAAAATTACTCACGGTAACCTAAACAATTGACACAGAATACAAATTATTACGAATCCTCCAAGATTGCATTTTCTGATTGGGAAAGCTGTAGCGAAGGCGTCACATTGGTATTCTCCTCCATCGTATGCCCTACGTCATCGTAGAAATGGCGTGAAGCACAGAGATAAGGAAAGGTCCACACGAACACAGCGTACAAAGCGTTTGCGCTGTTTACATGTGGTCCTTTCCTTGTCTCCGTTTTTCGCGCTGATTTTTATGATTACCGCAGTACAAACTCGCCCAGCAAGCCACTCTGCTGTATGCCCTAAGGTATAGGTTCACGGGTATGCCTGTTTCAGGGGAAACATCCATGAAGTTAAAGCGCGTTTTCCATCACGCGAACACCCTTTTCACCACTGCGTGCAACTAACTCATTACCAGGAGCTTCTATTTAGCGAGAGCGTGGTATCTCAGTATGAATCGCCAGACGGACACTAGCATAACGCTCGTTTCCCGGCCTTCTCTGTATTTTGTCCCATTTATTCAACCACACTAAAGCAATGTGCGTCAGCATCACTTCTCGTCACTAAGTGAGACATAGATGACCTGCCATGGTACGCAAAGCTATTCGCTTTAAATTCGGAGAAGGGTCATCCTGCAAGCAAAAATTACATTTGATTAGGCTGCTGAAAAATTGTCGCGGCTCCCCGACCTTTCGTGCGTCAGCGTTTGTGTAAGTTTCACATCAAAAGGTTTGAAGAAAAGCTCGGTAGAAAACTTCTGCATTATACCGCCCCAGAAATACCCAGTGGCACACATCTTCTGGCAGGAAAAATGTGGAATTGCTGCATTACCATGACGATTAAGTAAATCTTTAGAAATATACTCGAACATCATCATTTCCTTGATTGAATATCGCTTTCTCGCGATGCTAAAAAAACAAGCCTGCACAAAGAAAATGAAGGTTACTGATGAGTTGTTTATTAGAGGTCCTTAACCCATGTACAGCGGCAATGCTTTTATAAATAGACCATTGGTACTATAAACCGGCATAATCACGTGATGTTTTGATAGCGCTAAGACGTGACGCAAAAAAAAGGAAAACAGGCCTAAGTTTTTCCTTAAAAACAAGAATCAACGAGGTATTATCCACAACACCGCGAGCGGCGATGACTTCTTGTAGCCTTCAGAATTGTGAACCCTTTCGGTGATACACTTCCTAAGATGACGGATCACCGTTCGTAGCTCCATAACCTTTGTGTTGAAGTAAACAGTTCTCAGCAGCGTTGAGCGAGAGGAAGGCACCACATTGCTGACGGCATTATCTGTGTGTCTGTGTCAATTGGCTCTTGTGCGCGCTGATATGAAGCTCCGCAATGTGGCAGGTATACTTTTCTCAGCTTCCGCCTTCATAGTCGCCAAATGCCAAGTTGCCAAGGTGGGCGATGGGTCAAAGCTTGCTGCTCAACACGCTAAACTGAAATGTCAGTACGTGGAGAAACCGTAAGTTACAGATGTACCATAGGCAACCTCTTGTGTAACTACGCACCTAGCTTCAAGTTACAAAGCATCTGCGTACTTAAAAGTGCGTATGCGCGTGCGAAGGTCGGCTTCTTTTCGTCAGCGTAATACGGTGCACATAGTCGGACTATTCCTCTTTGGTAGAATCATATACATACTATTCGAACTAAGTTCGCGATCTTCATTTTTTTTTTCAATTTTAAGAAGTGACTCCTCCAACGTTTTAGTGACGCGGATGTATCTCTTTCAGTCTTTTGCGTCCTATTTTAGCATGCAAAGATGTTCCCAGATACTCACCTAGCTACACAACATTTCTTACCTCAATGAAAGATGCATTTTTATGTTGCTAAATATGCTCCACGTTCAAGTACGTTGGCCCTCCTGAACCATCGTTACCATTATACCTGCCAAACGCCTAATGCCGATCACGTGTAGATCCTTTTGAAGCATGGAATATTCCAATTTGCTCCATATATTTATAGACTATTCCTCAACGTCTTACCACAGTACTGTAGTTACTGTTCTGTTGATACCTAAAGACAATAAAGAAATACTTAGTTTTCTGGCTAAATTAGCAGTCTTTTCCTATGGAAGAAAACAGCCTGCATGTGATATTTTGTCGCATTTGATCAGATGACCTCCTCCAAAGTTTTCTGCTCTATGACAAGCAGGATGCCGTGGTCATTACCCTCATAAAAAGATATGTTTTGGAGGAAGGGGGGAGGGGGTTCGGTGGTGGTAATACCTTCTCACAGGATAGTGCGCACTTACTACGGGGACAAGGGGAGAAGAACACGACAACACAAGCGCTTGTGTTGTCGTGTTCTTCTCCCCTTGTCCCCGTAGTAAGTGCGCGCTATCCTGTGAATATGAATACCTACCAACTCGCCCAGTTTTCTGCTTTGTTGTGTGGCAATACCCCTTGAGGCCTACTGAACGCTTCCCCCACCCTCCTCTCACGGCGCTACGGTCCTTTTCAATGCCCTATTCAGACTTTTGAGTAAGTTCTCGTTAGAGTCGTAGAGCGGATCGTGAAGCGAATGACGATGCGGGCCATACTATTAGCGAAGCCGGCTGGCAGGGGCATGCTCAAGGGGGCGGGGGGGGGGGGCGGGTTGGGGGCTTTAAACGCCCCCCCCCCCCCGAAAATTTTCAGTTTTGCTTGCGTATATACACCCACACATACAAACGCACGCACAAACATACACAAAGTATGGTTGAACCCCCCCCCCCCCCCCCCGAAAACATTTCTGGCTACGCCCCTGCCGGCTGGCGAATGGCAAAGCGCACTTCCGAAAGAGAAGTTTTGTGAATTCGAGCCCAAATCGCCAAATAAGTATTCACCTAGTGCGGGGCTTACCGCAGCATCACATAGGTATCCTAAATCGTTTCTTCTCTATCTTGAAGTACCATTTATGCGTTACGCACTGAAGTAGCTGAAGTACCCATCCAGCCTACAAGAAGATGATGTAGCAGAAGAATCGAGTATTAAAATACATAAGAACAATAGACCATGAATATGTCAAAACTAACGCCCACTAATGCCAAGAATCAAAAACAAAGCACGTGCTTTTGAATTTATTAGATATCTTAAAGCAGTTTGTATAGTGCTACTGGGGAAGAAGATTCTTTAATACAAAGCAAGTGATTTACCAATTCCATCAGTGGTTGAAGTTAATACTCCGGGAACAACGAAATCCATAAAGGATGACATTTTCTAAGAGCCTCTACGGTACGGTGTGTAATTAAGATAGCTCTAAATTACCCTAATGTCATTGTTTGTATTGTTACTGGGAAGAATAGTCACAGATAAGGCACAAAATTGTAACATTATGGCTAATGTTATACCTTCGATCGTTGGTAACCTCACCTTTATCATCGCTTTATATCGTTTTTTCACGTACGCACGAAATACTACTTCACATTAACTCCTGCGGCAGAAGCACTGCCTCGCTGCATTTTAGTGCTTTAGACCAGTGTTCCAGTGGCAAGGATTACGCTGGGGAAAGTACATGATATCATCACTCATGAAAGGGTTGAAAACATCAGAGTAAAAGATGAAATCTCTTGCGCTATTTAGGATACTAGGCGAATAACTCGATAAAGACCGGCGCAGCGAGGCAGCTCAGGCTCCTGTACAGCGTCGGCTCTTACCTATATAGTGCTTACTGCGCTTTGTCAAAGGCCGACGCGATGAAACGGCTGCCCGGGAATTAGAACGCCCTCATGCCTGTGATCAACATCATGATCATCAGCTGACTACGCCCACTGCAGGACAAAGGCCTCTCCCATGTTCTGTCAATCAACCCGGTCCTGGGCTTGCTGCTGCCACGTTATATCCGCAAACATCTTAATCTCATCTGCCCACCTAACTTTATGTCTCCCCCTCGCGCGTTTGCCTTCTCTTGGAATCCAGTCAGTTACCTTAATGACCAGTGGTTATCTTGCCTACGCGTTACGTGTCCTGCCCATGTCCATTTCTTCTTGATTTCTACTATGATGTCCTCAACACCCGTTTGTTTCCTGACCCACTCTGCTCACTTCTTTTCTCTTAAAAATGTTTGTAATGAGTTCTGAATGCTCTTCACTTTCAGTGCACTTCCGAAGGACACAATATTAAAAGTGGAAAGAAGCGGCCTCCATGATGAAGACTACCTAAACACACTGAAGAAAGCCAGCCGTGTTTGTTTGCCAAAGCCATGCGACAACCTAATGGCATATTCTGGATATATTCCTGTTGACGAAAAAGAAAGATTCGTCGTTCTTATTCTTCTTGCACATTAAATCAGAGGTAAACCGCTTCTAACTCAAATTTTGTTGAGATAGTTTGCTTTCAATTAACTTCATCTGACGCAAGCATTGTATGCTAAAATTATTGCATTATTAAATGCATATCAATACCGGTAATACGAAATACCTTGCTTTTTCTACCTTTGACAGATTTGGAAATTCACGCTTCCTACGTCGGTTTCTTCACGTAAAGCAAGCAAAAGGAAAAAAATAACACATTTAGGAAGCATAACCCTTGTGTGAAATACTCATATTTCACTACGTAGAATTATGAACATTTTTTAGTGCAAGAATTGCTAAAAAATCACAGCATATCCACGGGGTGAATGATGATGAGTCGGGCGAAGCTCCGGAGGGGATCATTGGTAAACCGTGAAACTCTTCCGTGAAATTCGCCCAGTACATCATATAAAGAGTGTGAAACACCGCGGTGAGGTTATTATCGAACCAAAGTCGATCATACACGTCGTAACTGTGGCCAAACGAATGAGCGAGAAATTCCCGCTCGAACCGCGCGTCGGCTCCTTGAATGTGAGACCACTGGCGCCGCTTGGTCGCCGCTTCCCGCGCACGAGCACCATCAAGGTCCGCCAGGCGCCGCGCTCGCTTCGCTGCCGCTTCTCGGGCTCGCCTTTCGGGGTCCGCTGCTCGGAGTGCACGTTGCACCGCGGCGTCATTGGCGCGCACCGTCACGGGATCTGCCAGGCGCCGCGCTCGCCTCACCGCCGCTTCTCGGGCTCGCACCGCGGGATCCTGGCGACGAGCACGAGCCGCCGCAGCCCTCCGCGCCCGCCGCTCCGCTTCGTCCATGTCCCACCAACGATCCGACACGTACGGCGACGATCCAAGAGACTGAGAGAGGCACAGGCACACCCCGCGCAGCAGCCAGTCGGAGAGTAGCGGCACTTCCACCGCCATCTAGTGGCGATTCACACAAGCGCACTATTGCGCACACTTCTATTGGACCACCGCCATCTAGGAAATGAGACGAGAAATGGCGATGACAACACAGATTGTGTACAGCGCCATCTAGAATATCATCACTCAACTGCAGTTTGTATGTACTTCTATGAGACAGCGCTATCTATTATACTGTTCGGGAGATACTGCCGGTTACGCCTGACGCCGGACAAGGTGAGACTAAGAGGAGCTTCGCCCCTAAAAGTTCTGCGAGCCAGAGTAGATTAGAGCACGCTTAAATGCTGACTTTATCTCTTTCACGAGTTGCAGGAGTTTGTGATGGTTCGTAAGCCAAGGAGGTAGAAAATAGTGATGATAGCGTGTTTCTATGTGTTTTACAATCGACAGTGTTTGGGTGGTTCATCATAGTTGCAATCATGTCATTTAGACCCCAGAAAACACGCTAAATATAGTACCCAACATTAATGCAATTTTTTGCAATACTTCAAGCATCCTTGCCTACTCTATATAACGTATAACTCGTCAATTAGTGTGTCTCGTTAATGGGCACTCCGCTAACTCACTATGCGTCATAATGAGGGAGAGAGCTGTGTCGTGATACCAGCACTGGCAAAAGTGGTGCTGCGATGAGGTTGCCAGCGCAGTGCTTTTGGCTAGGGGTCTTATATCTGGTCGAGACGAAGAACCGCCCCAGTTAGTTTGCATATGTGGGCCGTGAGTTTTCGCTTGGTGGACGAGAAGACAACGTGTGCTCCCTGAGCGCGTAAACAGCTCATAGATGATGGGCAGCCATATGTACAAATGGCCGCTTGTCTTTAAATTTACTTCACGGCCAAACGTGCTCATCCACACCAGACATAAGAGACAGCCATGCGGACCAGTTACCTGCGCCAGCTTGGCAACGGCAAACTGCTCATGTCTTGCGTCATTGTGTCTGTGCACTCGGTAATGAAGCATCATATGGGTATTAACCTTATGCGCATCACCGCATAACCATGAGTATTATATAAGTCGTCACAACGAAATTGTCACTTCTCACACTCCTTCATGCCTTTCAGAGGGCTGTGTCGCTACATCTGATGCTAAAGATGGAAAAATTCATGAACAGCTGGTGTCGCCAGAGTCAACGTTTCGACAAGTGGACTTACACTTGCGAAACTTTGGTTCCAGAGACACTCCCTGTACCAGGATTTTATTATTACTTTTTACCGATTCCCGCTTGGATCATCCCCATATCTTCCGTCTTCTTTGTACTAAGTCTGGTTATGCATATGGCACAATATTAAGAGCATACAGCAATTATAATTTATGCAAGCCAACAAGTGAATGTTTTCACCAGCTTGTAATTAATTAGTATTGCTAGTATCTCCTTCCATGCAGTAAAGAAGTGTGAAGAGGTCTTGCCAAAGTGCTTTTGAGCAAAAGCTCTTAACCTCTAGGCCATACCATACAGATTACGGCCAGCAAACACTCAGAAGTGCTTACTGATGCTTTTTGTGTACCTTCTTCTAATGCTGGTAGTACAAATCGCTGAATGAATAGCTCTACGCAAATTCAGAGATTTAGAAAACGAAGCGAAAGCACTTTGAAGCTGGGGTCTGGTGGGTTTTACTGCGTGATCTCATACGCCTTCTTTTTTCCGCTTTCCTTTATGAGCCGGCAGAGAGCTCAGGTCTCTTTTAAGACAGCGCTCTTCGGAATAGTCATTTTGCCTTAGG